>NW_022045103.1:176603-366039 GCF_900880675.1 Sparus aurata
CAACAGAAGTATTTCTCTCCTGTGTTCACGGCCACGTGTCGGGTCATACTTCTCTTAAGTCTACATTTATTATTTAATTATTTACAAAATTCAGAGCAAAGAAATGCTTTTTCTCTTGTGTGAATCCTGATGTGTACAATAAGATTATGCTGTCAGCTGAATCTTTCACCACATTCACAACAACTTTGTGATGTCTATCCTTTGTGAGTCCTGATGTGTGTGGTAACATGTTGCTGTCGGGTAAATCTTTTACAACATTCACCACAACTAAACGGTTTCTCTCCTGTGTGAATCTTTGTGTGTGTGATAAGATTTTGCTTTCGGACAAAACTTTTACCACATTCACGACAACTGAACGGTTTCTCTCCTGTATGAATCTTCGTGTGTGATAAGATTTTGCTGTTGGTTGAATCTTTTACCACATTCACGACAACTGAACGGTTTCTCTCCTGTATGAATCTTCGTGTGTGTGATAAGATTTTGCTGTTGGTTGAATCTTTTACCACATTCACCACAACTAAATGGTTTCTCTCCTGTGTGAATCTTTGTGTGTCTGATAAGACTTTCCTGTCGGCTGAATCTTTTACCACATTCACGACAACTGAACGGTTTCTCTCCTGTATGAATCTTCGTGTGTGTGATAAGATTATGCTGTTGGCTGAAACTTTTACTGCATTCACGACAATTAAACGGTTTCTCTCCTGTGTGAATCTTTGTGTGTCTGATAAGATCTGGCTTTCGGACAAAACTTTTACCACATTCATGACAACTGAACGGTTTCTCTCCTGTATGAATCTTTGTGTGTGTGAAAAGATTTTGCTGTTGGCTGAATCTTTTACCACATTCAAGACAACTGAACGGTTTCTCTCCTGTGTGAATCTTTGTGTGTGTGATAAGATGTTGCTTTCGGACAAATCTTTTACCACATTCAGGACAACTAAATGGTTCTCTCCCATGTGCATCTTTGCGTGTCTGATAAGATTTTGCTGCTGGCTAAATCTTTCACCACATTCACGACAACTAAATGGTTTCTCTCCAGTCTTAATCCTCTTAAAACTCCTCAGTTTTGAGTTTTTGCTAGATCTTTCACCACAGTCAGAGGAAGTAAACTGTTCCTCGCCAGAACCACATCCTACACCACTTACAGGGACTTCAATGTTTTTCTGAGCGTTTGAACTTGACTGAGGTTCTTTGGTCTCACTCCAAACATCATCATTGTCTTTACCCTGAGGTTCAGGAGAGTCCTCTGCTTCAGGTTCAGTAGAGTCTTCAGCCTCAGGTTCAGTAGAGTCTTCAGCCTCAGGTTCAGTAGAGTCTTCAGCCTCAGGTTCAGTAGAGTCTTCAGCCTCAGGTTCAAGAGAGTCTTCTGTCTCAGGTTCAGGAGAGTCTTCAGCCTCAGGCTCAGGAGAGTCTTCTGTCTCAGGTTCAAGAGAGTCTCCTGTCCTGTCTTCAGTCTCTGATTGTAAATGTCTATCTGGAACTGAGCTCCTGGCTGGTTCTGGTCCACCACAGTCCTGTCCATCAGCTTCCATTTCCATCTGTTCAGTTTGTCTTTGATGAAGCTGCGAGGACTGAGGTTTCTCTTCATCATCATCTTCATGCTTCACAGGGACAAGAGTGAATGTGAACTCAGTGATATCAGCTTCCTCCTGATTAGTCCACAGTTCCTCCTGTTCATCTTTAATGTGTGGGGGCTCTGGGTCCTGCTGGTCCAGACTGGAGCTCCACTCCTGCTGCTTGGGATAAACCTTTTTCTGACCAAACAACAGCTGCTGGACATCTGCAGGACACAGGAGACAAAAAGACAAATGTTAGGCCGACAGAAAAAAGTTCAAATCAGGTTGATATTTAGCTAAACACTGGAGCGGACAGGTAACCCCACATTGTTCCACTGAACATCATGAGAAATGAGAAATCTTGATGAATTTAAACAGTGTGTAAGAGTAATATTGTGTTGGAAATTTACTTACTCTGTAAATAAAAAGAAATCAACAACAATACAATCACAAGTTTATTGTTGATTTAAAGTTCTTACTTTTGGTTTTCTGCACCGACAATTTGATGCTTCATGCTCCTTGATAACCTCCATTGTAAAATTTCTTGTGCCCACAATGAAGCTTTTATTCTGCATTCAGACAAAACACGAAGTAAATATTTGGTCTGGATTACTCACACTTCTTTGATCGCAGGGTTGTTAAATCTTAATTGTGTCTACTCGCACAACGTGAATAGAAATAGCCGTGAACACGTGGCACCCAGCCAGAGTCTGCAGCTTCCAGTGCTACCTGAAGCTAACAGGTGAACAGTTCTCAGCTGTGTAGCATCTGTCCATTTGTCTCCACTGAGTGGCAGCTTCTTAACAGGTGTGTTAAAACAATAGATCTGTCTGGCCACATTAGTGTAAACCCAAAACAAAAAGATTCCTCTGTGATTTGACCACAATGAATAATTCAAAAGGACACCGAAATAACAGCATCATAATGCCGCATTGTAAAAAGTCTGAATTCATGCTACCTGAGGCTGGAAATTAGCCTCCAGGAGGGACAGTAGAGACTGTTGAGCCCTGATTTTCAATGAGACTTGGCTGAACTCAACCGTCCCAGACACCATTTAAATGGAGGGGCTAACATCATTCTGGGCGGTCAGGAGCTGAACTCTCAGGGGTAAAACTTGGGCTGGTGGAGTGAATATACATAAATAACTACTGGTACAAATCCCACAATAGTCTCTAGTCACTGCTCTCCCACATTAAATTCTGACTGTTATATGTCGCCCTCTCTACATACCCAGGGAACGTACTGAGATGTCATCATGGCAGTATACATTTCCCCAGTGAAGACACTGAGGAGGTCTTGAACACTCAGTACTGCTCCATCAGTGAGCTACAGTCCACACATCCTGTTGGAGAGGTCTCTGTTGCTGCAGACTTCAACCAGGCCAACATGAAGAAGGTTCTCCCTGGTTATCACCAATATGAGGACTCTGTGACTCGGGGAGTTTACACACTACACCATCAGTACACTAACATCAAGGGGGCTTTTAAAGCACTCGCCCCACCTGGGCTCCTCTGACTGGGCACAAGTGTGTTGCAGGACTGCTTTGAATAATCAACCTCTACCTGAACTGAGCGATCAGGAATACAAAGCAGGCCGACAGTCAAAGATCCAGAGTCACTTCTATGACTCTAGGGACACCAGACGATTGTTACAGGGTATAAAACACATGACTACAGGCCCACTCCCCCCACTGTGACAGCAACACGGACTTCCTAAATGACCTCAAACTACTTTGGACAGTTTGATGCACTAAATAAAACACCCACCATTAAAGCCCCCTTCACCAGGACGACCAGGTTCTCAGTCTCAATCCAGCTGATGTCCAGTGGACACTGAGGAGAGTCGACCTACAGAAAGCTGCAGGTCCTGACAATATACCTGACCATGTGCTTAAAGAGCGGACAGACCAACTGACTCGTGTCCTCACAGATGATTTAACTCCTCCCTGAGCCAGAAGATCGTTACCCCCTACAAGAAGCCACCATCATCCCGGTACCAAAAAACCCACTGTCACTTAAAAACTACCGTCCTGTAAAACTCAGACCCGAGCTGGTGAAAGACCACATAGTCTCAGTGCCGCCTCCATCACTCCACCTGCTCCACTGAAGCTACCATATCCTGAGCACTACATCGCAGGGCTTGACGCTAAGCTTTTTTCCAAGTAGCACTGTGCTACCATGCGGAAAAATTTAGTATTAGTAATTTTGGTAAAAACGTCATTTTCAAACAAATAAAGTACTTATTTAGCCTAATCCTAACCCTGTAGACTAATTTTAATGTTATAACTGGCTCTTTTAAACTGGAAGAATGTCCCTGCTCCAGCAGTCAACATAGTCTGGTCTCCTGACCCGCTTGACCAGGAACTAAGCCACCTCTCTACGGCTGGACTTGGGTCATAGCTCTCCAGTGGAGGCCCCACGAGGCTGATGCGCATCAGGTCCTCTGTTGTGGACACGACCAGGCTGCTTCGTGTGGAGGTCTTAAAGCTTCACAGCTACAGTGCCCCGGCTGCCTCCCAGTGTCCAACAACGCTTGGCCAGTAGATTCGAGTTTTACTGGCCCCATGTGTAATTATAGTGGCCCAGCCACGAAAAAAATTGAAATAACTGTTTTTCTGGAAAAAAAAAAAAAAAAAAAAGACTTGTTTATAAACTGAAATTGTTCCCATTTAATTGTTTGGAGAGTCTGTCCCTGCAAAATCAGTATGTTCTGGCAGTGGTGGCAAAAAGTAATAGGGATTTGCGTAATAACAAGTATTAAAATTTCAAAATTTAAATTACAACATATTTAATATTTTGAGATGTATCATTTCTCTCACTCCTATAATTATGTTATCATATTTCAGGTGATTGATTTTCTGAAAGCACTGTACAAACAGTACCATTAATTATCCCGAAGTGGAGGGATCAGTATACCTGGATCATTTTTTAAAGGCACCTATAATAACCACACCCCTGACATGTAATGTGACATCTGTCTTGATTCATTTAATTTAACTTAAAATATGGAAAACTGACTGCATAATATATGAATCAGAAACAGAATTGATTTACAGCAGCTCCCATTCAAAGTCAAGAATATGCATAATAATAATAATAATAATAAACTATATATATTCTTGTCTTGCGAGTCTAATTTATTTTGAAAAAACATCAAGGAAAAGACGTGACCACTGACACTGCACGTTTTTCTTTTTCGCCTTTTTCACGTGTTGTGCCCAGAAGGATGCCAGAGAATTCACAGAGAAGCTGGAGAAGTTTGTGACATTTTCATCCTGGATTTTTGTGAGGAGGGAATTAAACGCCTGTCCCAAATAAACGCCTGGTCTGCTAAGTGATTGAAACAAATAAACGCCCGGCTATTATTGGGTATTTTGCGGTAGTTCCCGCATCATCAGTACGAGCTGAACAATAAAATCTAACACTGCAAGAGAGGCGGGACTTAAGGCAGAACAGCCAATCATCAGCCGGTCAGTCCCAAAGCCGGTGTCATGTTTGAAGCAGCAACAGGAGAGGGAGGAGAGAAGGAGAGGAGGCAGTTGCAGCGAGCGCAGACACAGAGCGGCCGGAGAAAGTGAACGACTGTAGTGAGGCGTTTGTGTGCAAAACTGCGGATAAACGGCAGAAAAAATTTGGGTGTTTACTGCTCAGTGCTCACGTAAACAGCAAAACGGTGCATGTACTACAGTTTTGTAGGAGTCGCACTGATGCGACTGAATGGAATTTTCTATTCGCACTGGAAATAATCAACTCGCAAATGCGAGCAAAACAGTCGCACTGTTGAGCCCTGCATCTGAGCCTGAGCCCACTGCTCTTCACCCTGATGACCCACGACGATTCTGAAAGGTTCAGTACAAATCATCATAAAGTACTCGGGCCACACAACAGTGTTGGGCCTCATCCGGGTCAAAGAACAGCTGGTGTACAGAGAGGAGGTGAAGCGTCTGGTCGACAGGTGTCACCTCAACAATCTGGACCTGAATGTGGACAACACATCGAGATCATTGTGGACTTCAGGAGGAAGCAGCTCACTCACACTCGTCTCTACATAGACGACTGGCTGCAGCTCCAGCTGCTCTGAGAACTGTAACGCCTCAGACCAGGAGGTTCTGCAGAAAGTGGTGAGACCCGGCCAGTCAATACGTGATGTCCGGGTAAAACACCTGACCTCAGGTCAGTTCATGATGTCACTGAGTGAATGACATGTGAGCGATTGTGTCTGTTGACAGAAGTGAATCTAAAAACAGTCTTTGTAAAGTTGTAACCACAGTTTGTTTTTTTACAAATCAGAAGGATTGTTTTTGTGACTGGAAGGTGACAGAAGTGCAAAGTACCTGGATGTGTTGATCTCACCTATAGGGAGACATTTCAGGGTGGACTTTGAGTTAATGGGTCACATGACCTGGAAGCTACTGACTATAATATATCTAAAGTTATATCTAAACTAATAATGTAGCTAAAGTTATATCTAATCTATTGCTAAAAATGCTGATTTCCAAACAGAATAATAAAGGGATAGTTCGTTTTTTTTTAAGTGGGGTCATATAAAGTACATATCTATAGTGGATCTGTTTCCTACCGTAATCACTGATCAGCCCAGCTTCAGTTTGGAGAAGTAGAGAGCCGCTCCGCCCAGACGCTCAGCTTTGTACTGCAGTGAACGGGGTTCAGCAAAAAAACGAAATTAACCACCTAAACAAGGCTCACCTAAAATTTTTCACATCAGTTCAAGTGTACGTAAAATTCACACCGCTTTACATCGGCGTCAGACCGCGCTTTCTTTTGGAACTACATTTTCTCAACCACAGAACCCCTGTATCCCTATGCATGAGTAAAATCCGTTTTATTTTTCCCAAATTCCGTTTTTCCCATTTTAATTTTTGGGAATTCCGTTTTTTTCCGTTGTAATTTTTGTGAATCCTGATTTACTTTTATTATACTACAAAAAACAGTGTGTTTAATGTAAATAACATTAAATTTTTTGAACTTTTTTAACATCGATTTGGCCTGTTTAACGTCGATTTATTCTTTAAGACTGATGTCCTCACCTTCATGCCAGCAGCTCTCCCTGCACTGTGGCCTCCTAATGCTAGTCTTAATTAACCAGAAATTAGAAATGAAAATTGTAACAAGAATTTTGACAAAATACATTCATCAGGGTTCTAGCAGTTTTCAGTAAGTCAAATTTAAGACCTTTTTAAGACATTTTAAGACCGTAAATATTAAAATTTAAGACCTTCACGACGCATTACCAAAAAAATTTTAAATCAAATAAATTCTGAAAGAATCATTTTATTACAATGAGTTTAGTAACATAAGCAGGCAAAAAACAAACTTGCCTTCAAATGAAGTATATTTAATTTCATATAAATTAAAAAGCGCACTGCAACTTACAAATGCAAGAAAAAGACACACAGTCACACTCTCTCACTCTCACACACAGGAGAATGTCGAGTGGGTTTTAAATGTCGGCGCTGTTGTGAGTAAAAGATAGTTAGAGACGCCAAGACCCGTCTTACGTTGCTTCTGATTGGTTTATATTGAGTGGTGCCCTCCGTGGTTGGTTAGATTTAGGCACAAAGGACTGATGGATTGGTCTGGGATTGGTTATCTCGGTCAGTCAATCAGAGTTACTCGAACTACGACAAGTCGAGGACCAAAGTTTATTATCATGAAAAAAATAAATATAGAGTATTGAATGGGGAAATATAAGCGTGAGAAATGTCAAGTGTGGCGTGTGGTGTGAGAATGGGTCAAATTGCGTGACTGTCACACTCAAAGCGTGACGCTTGGCAGCTCTGTCATGTCTTCATACAGTAGTATTTTGTGTTTTTATGGGTTTCATTGAATAAAAACATGGTCAGCTCTCAGGCAGATCCAGAAAAGCCTCCCAGCCCAGGCAGAGTCAGCTAAGAGGGCTGTGGCTAATGGGGCTAGCTAGCTAACAGCAGCTACTGTTAGCAGCAGTTAGCAGTCACTCTGGTATTATATGCCGATAACATGAATCGGACAGGTGGTTAACTCTCACGCAGCGGCATTACACCTTTAATTATGATTCTCAGTTCTGCTTCTTTGCAAAACAACAGTTCACCTGACACATAAATGTCAAGTTTCTCAGCTTTTTCGCCGACGAAGACGGAGCTGTGAGCAGCCTCATCACCATGCTTGCAATGTTTTAGTTCCCCCCCGTGCAGTTTTCCGCAGACAAACATTCCTCTTCCACACGAGAACAACATTTCAGTGAAATTATGTTAATTCCGCGTTAAAAAGTAGATTCCGTTTTAATCGGCCAATTCCGCGATTCCGTCCGCGATTCCGTGATCGTGGAAATCATAGGGCCCTACATGAGCGCTAATGTGGAAGGATACGGAGAGTTAAGTTTCGTTTTTATCGAAAGTAAACCTCTCGTCCAACAGCTGGGCCTCGCGCCATATTCCGCCGCTCGCAGATCAGCTGTTGCCCAGTTACGCTAGTACGTAGGGATACGGAGGTTCTGCGGTTGAGAAAATGTAGTGCCAAAAAAAGCGCAGTCTGACGGCGATGTAAAGCGGTTTGAATTTTACCTATACAACGTACACTTGACTTGATGTAAAAAAAATTAGGTGAGCCTTGTTTTAGGTGGTTAATTTCTCTTTTTCTCTGGACCCGTTCACTGCAGTACAAAGCTGAGCGTCTAGCTGGAGCGGCTCTCTGCTGCTCCAAACTGAGGCTGCGCTGATCGGTGATTACGGCAGGAAACAGATCCACTATAGATATGTTCTTTACATGACCCCACTTCAAAAAACACCAACTATCTCTTTAACTTAAAGCAGAAAAAGCACTAAAGTCCAATACAAAGAGATGTGTCTCACTCAGCAAGAATCTGGACACAGTTCGGCTCTGGTTCTGAGTCAATGGGTCACATGACCCGGAAGCTATTGAACA
Organism: Sparus aurata; assembly: GCF_900880675.1. Lineage (NCBI taxonomy): Eukaryota > Metazoa > Chordata > Actinopteri > Spariformes > Sparidae > Sparus > Sparus aurata. The sequence continues at coordinate 185,083 of NW_022045103.1, forward strand.
AAGATGCAGATTTGTGTCGGTGCCGACAGTGAAGAAGGAGGAGAACGAACCTGCTCTGTGTAACCGAAGCTGAGGCGTTAAAGCAGAGTCCAGTAGGTTCCGGTGTCGCTGGTTCTGCTCTGTGGACCGACACAGTTCCTCCTCGTACTCTGCTATCGTCCTTTCAAACAGCGCACATATCTCCTCAGCAGCCGCAGTCAGTCGCTGCTTCACCAACGATCTCAGAATCTGGACTTTAGACATTTTCACACAGTCACACTGTTTACAGCTAGCATGCTAAGCTAACGTGAGTATACTTGTATCTGGCGGGAGATGAGTCTGAGAGCAAACAGCACAAAGTCCATCACACACGTTCATCCAGACTGTCACTACGTCACTACCGTGGACGGCTCCTCTCTAATCGATCATCAATAATCAGAAGAAAACCGATCTGAGCGGCGCAGTTAGAATAAAAACAAACTTTGTTTTGATTCGTTAACGCTCGTAACGTGCAGCGCGAGCCTCTGACGGTTTGCTACGGCAAGTCCCCTGGGACAAACCTCGCAGCTGCACGTTAACCGAACCGCCTTTGTTTTCATTCTAACGTGTAAACATGTCGTTATTTTAACACAAGAAAGGAATATCTTCATGTAAAACGTTTGCCGAATGAACAAGAAGGCTCGAATAGTTCAGAAAGTGATGTAGACAGAGTTTCACACTTTATAAGCGTTATAAGTGTCTCTTAACTCAACAACTCACTAAATTGAGACTTTTTTAATGGAGTCTGGGGACTTTATCCAAGAAGTAGCCTACATAAGTTACTTAATGAGTGTGTTTGATATGAAGAGCACAGCTACCTCTAATTCAACCACTAGATTCATTTATAGGGAACTATCTACATGTACGTGTTCCATATACTTTATGATATAATATAACATGATATAATTAATAAATATAAAATAATTTAAAAGTGACTCCGATCCGTCAGATTTGATCTTCATGTCTGTGTACATGAAGGTGTGTGAGGGTCGTTATTTCACGTGTCTTTATTCAGAACAGAAAACACTTTTCAAAAGCAGTCACTAGGTGGAGGTACAACGCCTTCTCAACAATGTCAAATTACTGATTTTACACTCCCACTTAATTTTACACCAGCATTTAAGCACTTAAGCAATTTCCACAGCTAAGATCAGTGCTTGACCTCACAAATAATATCAAAATTATAAATCTAAGATTCTTTTCCTTACTTCTTTTACCTTGCTTACAGGTTCCATAACATATTGAGCAGTAAACAGTACAGTAAGCATATCAGGCAGACTTAAACAGGGTAAAGTCCAATCTCTCCTCTGAGGTACTCAAACTTTTGTCTTGTCAGTGGCTTGGTCAACATATCTGCCTTCATATCAACTGTTGGACAATACTGCACTCGTATTTGCCCATTCTGCACACATTCACCAATGTAATGGTAGTGAATGTCTTTGTGTTTAGTCTGTTTTTATATTTAGAATGATTGACAGGATTCTTTGTGATTGCGATGTCTCCTTGATTGTCCTCCATGGTCACTGTAGGCGAATCAGTCATTCCAAGATCAGTCAGCATCTCTTCAGCCAGGTACCTCTGTTTGAAGCCAATTTCTTTCATAAACTCTGTGAAAGCATTATAATATAATATAATATAGGTCAGATTTGATCTCCATGTCTGTACATGAAGGTGTGTGAGAAACTAAAGCTAGCTGGGAGCATCTCACTCTCCGGCTTCTCCTCCGTTCACAGCAGCTGCAAATAAAACCTGAGTTGTGACCTGAAGTTTCCCTTTTTAATACCTGAGCTGCTGGGCTGTTGCAGTCCCTCCTGACCAGCCGGCTGCTGCTCTTCTGGGATCATCCTCCTCCTCTGGAGCCTCTCTTCACTGCTGGAGTCTCTGTGAGGCCACTTGTGTAGATTACAGCGTTCAGAACCTCAGTAAACCCTGAATCTGCCTTTATTATAACACCAGGAGCAAAGCTTGCTGCATGAACTGGGTTCATTCCATTTTACTGACAGAAGTTTTAAGCAAAATATTGAGTTATTGGTCAAAAATGATTAAACATTTTCACTAAAGATGATAAAATATAAAACAAATGTGAACAAAGACCCACATGGAGCTGTTGACAGGACTTATGCAGCAAGAAACCTTTGTACCATCAGAGTACCACAAAGTTAAAATATGAAAGAATGTCCATTTATATTGATTAAATCATCTTTTATTCTAAAAGCTTACAGCAATAATTAGTTTATGCATTATATGTATATATATGTGACTTTTGGTGAGTATTTCCATCGAAGGTTTGGTCTGAAGTTTCTAACTGTGGTCAGACGCCATTAAAGTTCTGGACCTGTAAATAAACCACTTCAGATTAATGAGGTTTGTTTTAGTGTTCCTCTTTATTTTGTGACATTTGTGAATTTGTTCCCTTATTACAACTTTTATCATGTATTCTTCAGCTCAGAGAGTAGATAGACTTTTATTTTGTAAAGTAGAAAGCGAGCCTTTCTCAACCAGGAAGTTCCGTGCGTGCTCGTGCCTTTCAAAGCCGCCATCACAGCGGCCGTTAACTCAACAGACTGATCAGCTGTTTTAATCTCTCTGATCTGCTCCGACCGATGATGACGTGTGCTGACGAAACGCTCGTGATATCAGGATGAACATATCCATCAGGTCCGGATCCAGGGGCGGATCTAGAAACTATTTATGGGGTGGCGAGAGGGGGGCAGGAATTTTTGAGGGGTGGCAACATATGGTTGACGTATATATACTGAATTTAATCACAGTACACAAGGACACGGGCTGCCATTTACAAACTCATACAGACAACTTTATCTCATGCAATCAATGTCTTGTATTTGAGGTTTCATGTGAAACAGTACATATTAGGAATAAGTGACCATACAATGTGATCTCAATTAATAGGAGATGGAAGTATGGTAACACTACTGTAGATGGGCCATTATCACAGGAAAGGCATTAAGGTAAGACACAGGTGATAAGTGGCAGATGTGTGAGAGGGGAAGCAAACAGATCTGACTGTGTCAGAGTGCCAGTGTTGCAGACAGCATTTGTACAAGAAGAAACAATCCAAATAAAAACTTACCCATGAAGATCTATGGACTGAGCTGTACTAAGGTGAGCGTAAATACACTGTAGTAATAAATGGGCACGGCACTCAAACAAGGTGCTGGACATCGCTTTTATTGTTTACTCAGAGCACACATTCTCCCTATTTGTCCCTCAGTAGCTTGAACACTGTTTGACAGGTCAGGTCTTTACTGATAAAGTCATGAGAAATACAGTACAATATATACAGTATTCACAGCAGTTAAGGAGACATGAAAGGGACATTTCATGCATGTAAATCTGAGCTGCTGTATCAACAAATTACACAAAAAGGCTCACAGAGTTACAAAAGGGTATGTTACATAAGAACATCTCCATCAACCTGAAAAGAAGTCATATAAAAGTCCATTTTGCCCCCAGTCTGAAAAAGTACAGAAACATTGTGTGAGTAGGTTGATACAGGCTGTATACTGTACATGTAAAAGAAGAGGCATTAAAACACAATAACACAGTTTTTACCCTATAAATATTTGTAGCAGCGGTGCTCTGAGTCATTAACTTACAAAATCTAGAGCATTTTGAAATATAACCCTTTAAATAAAGACTACTGGTGAGATTTGTGAAAAAAAAATGGACAGATTGAGACAAAAAATGGCACAATGCAGAAACGTATTTGTTGAATCTAATTTATTTTTAAATACCGCTGCTGGAGTCAGTGGGCCACATGACATTGAAGATATCGAAAAAACTGCAGTTATTTAGTATGAATATATTGTGCTCAGTAATTTAATGACGGTCCCTAAATCAGTGTCCAGTGATTCAGCTGGAGGCTCTGGGAGGTGAGCTGACCGTCCTCCTGCTGCTAACACTGGGTGAACCTCAGTAAAGTCACAGCTGGGACCAGAAACAGAAACCAGTCTTTCATTTCAGCTTTTTTCCAGTTACGATAACCCTTGAATGAGACGAAAACAGTCCTTGGAGCATCGGGAGGGAAAAATGCCTACAAGCAAAACAGTGCGCTGCATGTTTGGACTGCGAGTCTTCTAACCAGGTGAGATTTGTACCAGTGGCTGCAGAAGATTCTCCTGCTCCTGGAGGGACTCAGGGAAACTCTCTTGCTTTGGCTGCACTGGCACCTCACACCTGGACATGGATACGTCTAGAAGATGGAGGGGAGGAAACATTAAAACTGCATTACATCTCAACTCATTATAGAATATAACTAGTAAAAACACAATCAATGTAGAACCATCATTGATTAGTTATAACCATCAGACTGTGTTAACACACACTAACATTTTAGCCTGGTAGAGTATTTTTAGGTTCATTTATTTAATTTGGGAATTTAAGCTGAGCAATAGAACTAAAATACATTGTACACAGAATATTAAAACTCTGTCCCCATCTCATCACACTTTCACTTACAAGTTTGAATATGTATGTTTATTTGAAGAAGTCCCTTTTGCATTTAAGCACTTTTTCCTAAATGCACCTTAATGTTCTGATCAAAATGTCCGTTTTTGTCACGTGTTGTTCTTCTTGATATGTAACTTAGTTTACTACACAGCAACAATGTCCACACCATGTGGAGCAGCTGGACTAGAGATGGTTGGTGATGCTCAGCACTCTGCTTTCCCTTTCAGTGTCTGAGCCCTGCACGTTATCTTGTCTCTCTCTTTCTCCTCCTCATCTCGGTGTTGCTCTCCCTCCTCGTATCTTCATCGCTGTGGTGTTCTCCCTCCTCCTCCTCCTCTCCCTGGTCGCCTTTCTCTCTCTCCTTCCACCTCATCTCCTCCTTCTACCTTGCTCACTTCATATGCTACCTTTCCTCTTCATTTCTGGAAGATTCAAAGTAACTTTACCGTGTTTTCCTTGACAGACGTTGAATCAATATTAGCTTTTGTAGCCTGACGTTAGCTTACTTTACACAGAAGTGACGTCAGACCTAGCTAACATTACATGTACAGTTAGCGAAATAACGTTCTTCAACCTGATTTTTATCATCTTAAATCAGCATCGCAGCTATACTAGCACTGTGCTTTGATATTATTTCATTTCTTGATCAGTTTTTACCTCTTTCCTCCCGTGTCTCCTTTCCTCGCGACTCCTGCTCTTCGCTTCGCGCCACTCAGTTTTCCAAACGAAGCGTCTCTTGCTCTGACGTCATCTCGTGCTGCATTCTGAGCAGTCGGACATTGGAGATTCGCGCTCGTAGATGTCAAATTGGCCATAACTTTTCTTTGGATTCGTTGCTGCCAACTGGGGAGGCGAGGCTTTCTTTTAGATGCCACCCCGGTAGATGTGAGCATGCGCGGTGATCTGATCAGCCTGATGATGAATCGTAGTATTGATAAATTGATGAAAGAAACAAAAAGAACATCATGGATTCTCATGGCGGACGCACTGGCGTCTGATTGGCCCGAGGTGACGGACTGCGGGCCAATCAGAAAAGCGCGCTGCGGGAGGCTGCCGCTCCTAGCAACAAGAGAGTTCAGACTTGTTATTGATTGATTTACTAAGACAGGTGTGTCACCTTTAACACCTGAGACACATGTTTATATATCTGTAACAGATGTGTTTCATCAGGAGGTTTAAAGATGTTATTATTATAAAATATAATCTATCATAAAGAGGAACATGTGATCAGCTGTTTAACATCATCACATCGATCCAGATGTGACTGTTTAATCAGAAATGTCTTTTATTTTCTTTCTTTTTATGGTTTATTATCTTTATTAATAAAGTGCTGCAGCCTGCTGGGCGACATTTTGTGTGTTATTCTCTATAACATGGTGTTAAAATGTCACCAGACAGACAGAATCTAATCTCAGCTAAATATACTAAAGTATATTCAGCACTCTCAGATTATTTGTATGAATATAAGAGTTGATTTTAATCTGATTGTTCATCAAATAACTGAATTTAAAAAGTGCTGATTCAGCTCTGAGGCAGCATGTAATCTGTAAAGTAACTAAAACAGTGTTTTCAATAAATGTAGTGGAGTAAAAAGTACATATTAGCAGAAATCCTCCAGTAAAGTACAAATAGCTCAGAAGTGTTCTGAGGTCCAGCAGTGGAAACGTTGTCAGAGGTAATAATCCTGCTGTGCTCATGTCGCCCTCTGGTGGTTGTTTACCAGAACATCAGTGATGAACTCTGATTGTCTGACAGGAATCTTCATCTGATATCTTATAATCTGTTCTTCATGTGTTTCTGTGAAGAAAACATGGTCCTGCAGCTGAAACACACTTGTTAGGTCAATAGCTTTCTTACTTGGTGCTTAGCTAAAGCCTTTATGCCATCAAGAGTTCTTCTTACGTGCTTCAAGTTTCCTTTTCTTTTGTTATTGCACTTACTTGGTTTGTTGAAGTTGATTGTAGTCCATCCCTTTGGTTATGAGTGGGTTGTTTGAGTGTGTGCATGTGTTGGCTCTGAGCTCTGACGTGCATCTAATAAATTGAATTAACTAAAGGTAAAACTGAACAAAGGTACGCTAATATCCATCGATCGATTGATATCCAAAAATAGCGTTCTACATTGTTTCGATAATTATCGAGAATCAAAAAACAAATCAGAGCAGAGCAGAGCAAAGCAGTAAAAAGACTGTGTGCTCTCCTGGCATTCACTGTTGCACACCTGCGTGTACTTAGTGGCCTGATTATAAAGGTCTTTCAGTATCACCACTGGTCAACACCAGATGGTGACATTTCTCATATTTAAATGAGCAAGAAAATGAACTAAAAAATGGCTCCAACAACACTGATGAAGTGAAGATGACACAGATCCACATTAAAGACGTTGGACTCTAAGAAAACACCTAAAATATGAAAGAATGTCCATTTATTCATTGATTAAATCATCTTTTATTTTAAAAGCTTACAGCAATTATTGGTATGTGCAACATGTGTATATTTCACTTTTGGAGTGTATTTCCATTGAAGGTTTGGTCTTAAATTTCATATAAAGTGGCATTAAAAGGTGTTAAAGTGTTAAATGTGAGTGTTTCTATGTGTAGACACTCTGTAAAGGTAATGATACATGTTGTTACTGCAGAGACCTGCTGTCTCTACATCTGAGGCTGTATTTATTTATTTATTTATTTATGTTGTTTATTTCGGGCATGTCAATTCATAAGCATCACATTTCATCATTGTTCAAATAATACAACACACATGGCCGAAAGGGAAAAGCGGGAGAAGCCAAAGCTTATCATGTCCCGCCCCCATTACCCACAGGATAAAATCTTCATCCTGATCTTTTCTTGTCTTTTGCAATCTACTTTTTTCTTTTCTTCTCTTTTTTTTCTTTTGTTATGACCTTTGACAAAACATATTACAGCAGTAGCATACAGAGCTGAATTCAAGCTCTAGACAGTACATACAGATTACATGTGTGTCTGCACATGTGTCCATATTAGTCCATCATGAGTGAACAACAGTCTCATCTTATAGCCTCATCTTATAGCCAGGCTTGCCACAAAGTCAGAATGTCCTTGGACCATACAATTTTCTCAGGTTCAACTTATTGTTTGGGTACAGAATGGTATTTGTTATGCTTACATGCCGTCTCAACACAGTGTCTGCACAGTGTCTGTTGATTCGTGCCTCTGACCTTTATCAACCCTCCTGTATTGATCTGTACTGATCAACGATTGAATGTACACACTTTTTTTTGAAGCCACTTAGTGTTGCTGATTTTTTGACATCTTCTTCTAGCACATTCCATTGTTTAACACCTTTGACCGATAAAGAAAAGGATTTTAACGTAGTTCGTACTTTACTTTGCCTGAAAATCATGTTCCCTCTGAGATTGTGTCTCTCTTCTCTGTCTAGGAAGAGTATTTGCAAATTATGAGGGAGGCTTTTGTTGTTAGCAGCTTTCTACATCATTTGTAGTGTGCGATAGTTTATTAAGTCATATAGTTTAAGTATTCTTGATTCAATAAATAACTGATTTGTGTGTGCCCTATAGTTGGCATAATGTAAGATTCTCAGAACTCTTTTTTGGAGTATTAACAAAGGCTGTGTGGAGCCTTTATATGTGTGTCCCCACACCTCTGCACAGTATTGCAGGTGTGGAGAGACGAGTGCACAGTACAACAGGTGAAGTGCTTTTTGATTTAAAGCCCCTGTACAGACTTTTCATTTAGTGTTGATTTTGGCGGCCCAGCTGGACGAAAGAGGTAGTGTTTTGCCGGAATGAAGACTGCATTTCCCATGAGCTCTAGCGCCCACTGTCGTGAAGACGTTTGTCTGGCCGGGGCGTGTAGATTTGTTTTGGAAACGTTGGAAAGACGACGGGACTTGCTTTGAAAACTTTTTTTTTAGCAGCTATCTGCAGCGTGCATATGGACGAGGTAATGTGTCTATTTGTATTTCTACTTAATATAATATGCCGCCGGTGAAACAAAGTAATGCTGCTGTTGCGCTGCAATTTCCCAGCTATATATATTACCCACGGTGCTACAGAGCTAGCGTTACAGCAAAGTCACAGTGATTGTGATGGATGTTTTGTTCTAAGTAAGAAACTGAATCATTTATAATGACAGAGGATATTACCGATGCATCGTTGCAGGTCGGTTGGGCTGATACACACAGCTGAAATGGATGCGTGATCTAAGACGTTTGTTGTCGTTTTTACGAGTGTAGTATCTAGAGCTAATCTAGTGGTAACGTTAGCCAGCTTTGTTGTAACAACATAAATTCATGTATTGCTGTAAACTACGTCCCGCATTACATTTCATAAATGAAATAAAATGTACAAACCTGTCTAGGAGGAATCGGGCGAATTATGGATCCGACCCTCCCTTCAAGCCCCGCAACTCTCTCCATCTCTGGAAGGAATCGCCAATGTTTATCCGTGTTTAGCCCTAGCTCGATCGGATTCCCTCTTGGCCTTTCGTTGGTCTTCGGTTCGAATTCATTTTCTTTTCTTTGTCTCATTATCAGCCATGACAAAAGTTTTAGCTCGGATAGCACTGGCTAGCGTAGCAACAAAACAGCTATGCCGTATCCTGAATGTCGTCAGTTCCGGTCTGACTGCCGTAAATCGTTTCGTCAGTGGTCCGACCCGACCAATGCCTTTCAGAGGATTTCAGAGAATTAGACTACTTAGAAATAGCGTATCTTCACGCCGATGGGCTCATTTGCTGTTGTAGGTAACAGAGACACATCAGCAGAAACCAGAGACTTTTGCATATCCAGTTAAAAACTCCGTACAGGGGCTTTAATATTTTTTGTGCTTTTCAGAGGAGTCGGATCAGTGGAGCTGCTTCTGTTCCTGACGTCCTCTGTTTCATCTTACACTTTACTGTAAGAGTTCAAAGGATCTAAACCACATGTTTCAGTCCAAACCACCATGTGACATCACTCTGACATCACTCTGACATCACTGATCAATAGTCATCAGTAGTGAGTGTGTAGACTGTGTGTGAGAGTCAGAGTGAAGAAGAAGCTGACGAAGCGTCCTCCTGTCTTCATCCGTCCTCCATCAGCTCCTTCACCTCCATTTAGCCTCTGATCCAAAGTCACATCAGATCAATAATCAAAGATTGACCAACAGACCGATCAAACAGATTGATCAGCCATCAGAGGAGTCGGATCAGTGGAGCTGCTTCTGTTCCTGACGTCCTCTGTTTCATCTTTGATCTGAGTTCTCCCTGCAGAAGAGACAGAGGACAGTTAGACAGAGACAAGCAGCCAATCAGAGACAAGCAGCCAACCAGAGACAAGCAGCCAATCAGAGACAAGCAACCAATCAGAGACAAGCAGCCAACTAGAGACAAGCAGCCAACCAGAGACAAGCAGCCAACCAACCAGAGACAAGCAGCCAACTAGAGACAAGCAGCCAACCAGAGACAAGCAGCCAACCAACCAGAGACAAGCAACCGACCAGAGACAAGCAGCCAACCAGAGACAAGCAGCCAATCAGAGACAAGCAGCCAACCAACCAGAGACAAGCAACCGACCAGAGACAAGCACCCAACCAGAGACAAGCAACAAACCAGAGACAAGCAACTAACCAGAGACAAGCAACCGACCAGAGACAAGCAGCCAACCAGAGACAAGCAGCCAACCAGAGACAAGCAGCTAATCAGAGACAAGCAGCCAACCAGAGACAAGCAGCCAATCAGAGACAAGCAGCCAACCAGAGACAAGCAGCCAATCAGAGAAGAGCAGCCAATCAGAGAAGAGCAGCCAACCATAGACAAACAGCCAATCAGAGACAAGCAACCAACCAGAGACAAGCAGCCAACCAAAGACAAGCAGCCAATCAGAGACAAGCAGCCAACCAAAGACAAGCAGCCAATCAGAGACAAGCAGCCAACCAGAGACAAGCAGCCAATCAGAGACAAGAAGCCAATCAGAGACAAGCAACCAACCAGAGACAAGCAACCGACCAGAGACAAGCAGCCAACCAGAGACAAGCAGCCAACCACAGACAAGCAGCCAACCAGAGACAAGCAACCAACCACAGACAAGCAGCCAACCAGAGACAAGCAGCCAACCACAGACAAGCAGCCAACCAGAGACAAGCAACCAACCACAGACAAGCAGCCAACCAGAGACAAGCAGCCAACCAGAGACGAGCAGCCAACCAGACACAAGCAACCACACAGAGACAAGCAGCCAACCAAAGACAAGCAGCCAATCAGAGACAAGCAGCCAACCAAAGACAAGCAGCCAATCAGAGACAAGCAGCCAACCAGAGACAAGCAGCCAATCAGAGACAAGCAGCCAATCAGAGACAAGCAACCAACCAGAGACAAGCAGACAGACCTCTGTTCTGTATCTTCATACTGACCTTTGACTTTGAGCTTCACTCTTTTCTCTGTCAGGATGTATCCGTTCTTGTTGTAGACTTCACACTCGTATGTTCCTGTGTCTGTCTCTTTGGGGAATTTCAGGGTCAGACTGAGGTCTCCAGCCTTCAGCAGGTCTTTCTTCATCTCTGTTCGGTCTTTGTAATCCTGGTGCTGTTTGTCAGGCTGGTCAGATCTGTTCTCATACAGGTGGACTATCCTGCATGTCTTGAAAGGGTCATAGAACCACCTCACTCCAGCGTCCTCAGGCAGGTCAGCTGTAGTTCTGAAGGGCAGCTGGACAGACTCCTCCCCCTCCTCCACCTCCACCTCCACCTGACAGACTGAGAGGAAACAAAGCACAACATCAGCTGTAAAGACAGCAGCAGCAGTTTTGAATAACTTTATTGACTGATTACAAAGTAGTAGAGAAAGCTGAAGGACAGAACCAGATGAGAGCAGCAGGTAACAGGGGACAGAAACACAGGAAGTAAAACCAGGTTTTCAAGGTGTTGGACATGAGTCCTGATGGTGTTGTGATGTTTTGTCCCTGTGGTCTTCACAGTAATGTCTCATCTCAGTGTTCAACTGCTGTTTGTTGCTTCTCTTTGTCACTTTCACATTTCTGGACGTCAAATTTTGAGATTTGTTGAATCAGCTGAGAACTGATCATCAATCAATAACTGATACAAACTATTAAAGCTGCATTTCTTTGTTCTAAGTGATGAAAAGATTTGTTGTTTCTTTCAGCTCGTTCCTTCAACTTTCTTCTGGATCGAATAAAAACGTCATTCAGATCAATACTGTCAACTCTGATTGGAAATCAATCAGCTGATTGATGTCAGTCATTAAAATCTAGTTTTAAACGAGTTTCAACATTTTTACAAACAGTAAAACAGCATCATCATCCACAGCTGTCTCTGTTCTGTTTCTTCTGCTCAGATACACCAACATCTTTGTCCTCCACACAATGAAATTAAGAAGCTGCCATTTGTCTTTATTTCTCTGAGAGGACCTGTAGCCCAGAATGAACTTCTGCTTCAAACAAACTCCCCAAATAGTCTGAAAACATGTTCCAACATCACAAACAGAGGCAGCAGTGGACAACACTCCATGAAACAATGAGAAACAGTCTCAGGATGAGACAACATGGACAGACAGGACTCACATCAGAGTTACTGACAGAGACAAACACAACACATGACAGGTGATGTCATAAAGTGGACCATACTAAATTGTTGGTGATGAGAACTCGACCTCTGTAGGACATTTTTGTTTTAATCCACTTCCACCTCGCTAGACGACCTTTAACATTCTCCCAGTTATGAAGAACAAATGAAGGATCACCTAAAAACACTCCTCAGTATTTCAGCCCCCGTCTTCCAGATCAACCCTCCAGACACACTGAGCTTCTTCTCCACTCCACCAACACTGACAGCTTCACTTTGTGACCAACAAACTTTAACAGTCAACAGGTAGACGTCTCTTCCTGGAGCTTTCCCACTCTGATGCTCTGCAGAGCAGCATAGAGCTCATCAGAGGAGAGAGCTGCTTCCAGCTCTACATGACTCTGCTGCTCAGCCTGAGGAAGACCAGTGTAGAAGCTGAGAGACGCTGCCTGCTGCTCTCTGTGCTCACATTCAAACAGCTCACTGGAAAAGTTGACAGCATGTTTGTGGATTGCAGTGTGATCAGTCAGCAGCTGCCCAGTGTCAGACCTTAAACTGTGAATGAACCTCTTCTGTCCATTCTTACGCTCCAGACCAAAGAACAAGTGTGATGGAACATCCATCTGGGCTACAGTCTGGAAGCTGGACCGGACCAGAACCCCCTGAGCTGAGACACCCAGCAGGAAGCTAAAAGAGACTTTTTAACTTCAGTGTCTCAGTCTGGTTCTGGTCTCTGCTGGTCTCAGCTAGGCAGGGTGCTGCCAGGGATTTAGGGCCCCATGAACAGAAATCTAATTGGGCCCTTGTTCAGGCCGGAGAAAACATGTGATGCTGTTTTATATAAAACTGCATTTTAATGCTATATTTGACTGTCATTCCCATATTAGTGAAAAGAACAACATGACAGTTACTTGGTTACTGCTCACTGTCTCCTTGTTGTCCTGCAGCTCTGATTTATCTCCACAGCTGCAGACTCACAGCTGCTGGCTTTGGATTTGGGCTGAATAAATACAGATATGAGGCTGTATGGTTGTTGTGATTTCATCTTCTGATTTCCAGAAAATAGAAACATTTCTCTGATTGTATTGAGTCACACAGTCTGCATGCAGCAGAAATGTTCTCCTCTGTTCTACTGCAGAGCAGGAAGGTGAGAGTCCCAAACTACTGACCAAACACTCTGTTGTAGTCAACTATATTATATAACACATACATATGCTCTTTTTATTTCACTACTGTTTAATACATCAACATCATTCTGACATAAATATGGATTATAGGATATTTTTACTTTATGACTCTCTTTTAACAACATGTTTATTTTAATTAAACTCTGCCTCATTGATCACCAGGATCTTAAAGTTGGAATTATTCTCCACCTCAGTTCTTGGCTTTCTTTTAACCCTCTGAAAATGATGGAGGATCATCTGGCATCAACATTACATTAACAGTTTTTAAGATGATTTTAAGCATCATAGAAATCTTGAAACTGAAATGAATCCTCTGATATCAAACATGTCCTGCTGTCTTACAGGGAAAGGAGCTAAATATGGCTCCACATGTGAACTGTTTCCACCTGAATGTGAAATGATGACTTGTAATAATAACTTTGAGTCAGCACTTAATGAGGATTAGATGAGGATGAGGAACCTGCTGCTGCTCAAACTGAGAAACTAGATTCATGCTGTCTGACTGCCTTCAATCTTTACAGCTGCTGACATTATTATCAGCTTTAACTGTTCTTAAACTGTGTTAGCTGTGAACTGTGCTCACCTTTCTTTACAAAGAAATGTGTGAGGAGTTGTCTTCCTCTCCTTGCTTTCTTTCCTTTCTGCCTTTTCCTTTCCTTTAAGGCTCCCTGGTTTTATTTTCTTGGGTAAAGACATGTTGATGAGCAGCAGCCACTCCACTGTTAAGCTGTTTGGACTGAACCATTCTGTACTGTGAGGGGTGAGAGGGGCCTCAGACAGCCTCCACTGTTTATTTATACAGAGTAAAGTCTCTCATCTGATTTATTCTGCCAGTTTTAAGTTAGTTGTGACACTAATTACTTAGAAATGAAAAATAGAATAGAAACAATATTTTTATTTCAGGCCTTTCGAGGGCCCCTCCACCGCTGGACCCTGGTAATCAGTCCCAGTTGGACCCCTCAGCTGGTCTCAGAGAGAGGAGCAGAGAGGAGCAGAGAAGAGCAGTGGCGTCCAGGAGGAAACATCTCCACATATAATGTGGTTCTCTTACTGATTTTATTTCTCCGTGTTATAAGCAAACTATCCAGTCTGATCCCAATTTTGTGAAAGAAACAGAGTTATAATGTCAAGCACTTTCAAGCACTTAAACTCAAATACAAGCACTTTTCAGACCTTGAAAACACAACATTGAAATTCAAGCACTTTCACCGATTTCAAGCACCCGTACGAACCCTAAAAAACGGAAGCTGTCATAAGTGAGTGATCAGAGAAGCCAACAGGGCTGATAGCACAACTTTTAAACACATTAAAATGATGTTTAAAACAATAAAGCGATCCAGCCTGGCCACAGACAGTGAGTTATGTTCAGGTGTGTCCAGGTGTTTTGTCTCTCCACACATCACACAACTCCTGAGCCTCCATGAGGTGAAGCAGACGAGTGTGAGAGGCAGCGTGAGGCTCTGCATGGTTCCTGTCTGACCTGCTGTCCTCAGTACTGTTACAACCTCCACCCATAAATACATATTCCTCATTATTACATTTATCAATCACTTCATTTAAAACATGGAGAAACACCACTCTCTCCACTCCCACAGCCGGAGCATCAATATTAATAAACACCATCTTTACGTCTTCACACACTGCTCTCACTTTTAACAGACGGCCTTTAATAACTTCTTCACTTTCTACAGACTGAGGAAGAAAGTTTGTGGAAACAACAAGTCCAGCCCCACAACTGTTACTGGTTTGTGACTGAAGAAGGTTTCAGCAGTCCACTCTGTCCTCCAGTCAGTCTGGTTATCAGCAGTACTGTGTGTCTCTGTACCAAAATAACATCCAGCTTGTTGAGAGAACACAGCTTGAAAAGAGACGCCCTTTTCCCATCAGCCCTTGCTCCATTTATATTCAAGCTGCCTGTTCTTATGTCTCCCATAGCAGAGAAACAAGGTGTAAAACAGAAAAGAGTGAACAAAGCAGGAAAAAGAAGAAGTAACTATTTGACTCATTCATCCAAAACATTTCATCCTCTCAGAAGACACATAAACAGTATCATCAAAATCCTCCACTGTGAACTTCAACATCCAGTTGAACTCCTCAGTGTTGTTCAGAACCATGAAGACCTGCCTTCTGAAGGAGACAACATGTCTCAGGTGTGGAGGTTTACAGCCCAGAGGAATCAGTTTGACTGGAGACATTAACTGTCAGTGTCTCTCCAGTTCTCTCTGCAACATTTCATTGCTAATGAACGGAGGAACTCTGGACAGAATGATGTTTCTGGCTGGATGAACCAGCGGTACCACCTGAACAAAGGTGTCCTGGATCACTACACCTCGTTCAACAACCGTGCTCACTTTATCAATACTGTCCAGAAAAGTAACCACTCCATTGTTCATCCTAGATTTGGACTTTATACCGTCATAACCGACTATTTCTCTGATTACTGGACTGCAATCCTCCACAGAGCAATTAACAGTGGGACAGAGTTTGACTCTGTGTCTGTGTGTGAGCGTCTCCAGCTGAGGACGATTGATACTGATCCACTAAAACTACAGCACAGAATACTACTGCAGAAATAAATCTAACACACAGACACACAAAAGATAGAAACACACTCGCTCACTGAAATGCACACCCAGACTCACTAAGAGAGAAACAGAGAGAGAGAACTGACCTTTGACATTCAGCACCACCTGTTTCTCCATCAGTTTGCGTCCCTCCCTGTTGTAGACGGTGCAGGTGTAGGTCCTACTGTCTCTGTCTGTGTCTGTGGGGTGTTTCAGGGTCAGACTGAGGTCTCCAGGTTCCAGCAGTTTTCTCTTCATCTCTGTTCGATCTCTGTAATATATGTCCTGTTCTTCAGCCTGGTCAGAACCGTTCTGATACACATGGACCTTCCTGTAGTATCCGTCCCACCACACCACTTTAATGTCTTTCGGCAGGCAAACTCTGGTTTTGCAGGGCAGCTGGACAGACTCCGCCCCTGAATCCACCTCCACCTGGTAGACTGAGAGGACAACAAACCACAACATCAGCTGAACAGACAGCAGCAGGAACTGTGATGGTGACATGACCTCACTCTCCATCCTTCTCTTATAAACCTCACTGTCTGTCTCAACAATCAGGGAGCTACCAGAGTAAAGATGCTGCCCAGGTGCATGATGGGTAGTGTAGTAGTAGTGACATACCTGACATGAAATAGTGCCTAAAATATACTAAAAGAGCTCCAACAAGAAGTCCAAGAACCAGGAGAACCAGGAGAGCTTTGGCCCAGGATGGGAATCGTTCTGTGGGAACCAGAAACATAAAGAACATGACCTCTGACCTCTGACCTCTGATCTGTATCTACAGGAGGTTTTAGGGTTAGTTGCTGACCTCTGATCTCTGATCTGTATCTACAGGAGGTTTTAGGGTTAGTTGCTGACCTCTGACCTCTGATCTGTATCTACAGGAGGTTTTAGGGTTAGTTGCTGACCTCTGACCTCTGATCTGTATCTACAGGAGGTTTTAGGGTTAGTTGCTGACCTCTGACCTCTGATCTGTATCTACAGGAGGTTTTAGGGTTGGTTGCTGACCTCTGACCTCTAATCTGTATCTACAGGAGGTTTTAGTGTTAGTTGCTGACCTCTGACCTCTGACCTGTATCTACAGGAGGTTTTAGGGTTAGTTGCTGACCTCTGACCTCTGATCTGTATCTACAGGAGGTTTTAGGGTTAGTTGCTGACCTTTGACCTGCAGCTGTACGTCCATCACTCTCCGTTCTCTCTGTCTCCCCCCTCTGAACCCTCTGACGGTGCAGGTGTAGGAGCCGCTGTCAGAGAGGTGGAGTTTTGTCAGATGGAGGCTGAGGTCTCCAGTTTCCAGAGCGTCAGTCTTCATGGATGTTCGGCCGCTGTAAAGCTGGTTTTGGTCTTTAAGTTCGTCACCTTCCTGCTGATGCTGGTGGACGGTTGAAGGATTGAGATCGTAGCGGCTCCACACCACTGAGGGATCGTCCAGTCCATCAGTGGGAAAGTCACAGGGTAGCAGAACAAACGGGTCCCAGTCATACACCTCCACAGCTGAGGCATGCAGGGAAACTGTGAGGTCACACAGACAGAGAGGGTCAGTGACAGCAGCCTTATTTCATGTCATGAGTGAATGTGGTCCTCTGCAGTGTGTGCAGCCTGTAAACTGTGCTGCTAAAGCTCAACTCAGACTCTGTGTGAATGAAGGCCAACATTTACATCCACATGTGACGCTGCTGTCAGCAAAGCATCATTATTACGTTTGTGAACAGAAGCCATCAGAATGTGAGCGAGCTGCAGGGATCTAATCCTGAAGAACAGAAGTGAGGACAGTGTGACTGTACAGTCTTCTACATTCATCAGGGTTTAAAGACACAGTGAACATCTGCTGCCTTTAATCTGTTCTTCATGTGTTTCTGTGAAGAAAACATGGTCCTGCAGCTGAAACACACTGATGAAGTGAAGATGACACAGATCCACATTAAAGACATGACGTTGGACCGAGGTGACGATCAGATCAGAGGGAGGAAGGTTATCTTACCGTGCACGAGGATCACAAACACCACAAACATCTTCATCTTCCTGTCACAACTACAACAAGCACAAAGTCCTCTTTACTGAGCTTCACTTCAGAAACACATGGAGGACATCAGTTCACAGCCAGTCGACACTTTGCTGCTGCTGACCGTCCACTGACACCAGGACTGAACTCAACTTTCACTTTGAGCTGTTTCCAGTGAAGCAGCTGCTGGAATGTGAACAAACAGGTCCAACATGTCTTGTTTTGATTCGTTTGTGGATATTATCTTTAATATCTCACACAGACGTGTGTGTGTGTGTGTGTGTGTGTGTGTGTGTGTGTGTGTAAGCAGCCTTCAGATGAAAATAAAATTGACTAATGGACGATCAATATTCCATATGATGTAAATACTGATTAATTCATCTGTTAAGAGAGTCTGGTGACTCTCTGGGCGACAGACTGTTGTTGATCTGTCGGCCGTTGTCAGTTCAGAGTTGAGCTCCAGAGTTTGTTAAAGCAGCTCTCTGGAATGAAGTCAGACTGCCACAGATCACTTCTGAGGAAAGAGGAGGAGCTTCAGTTTCCTCACAGTTTTCAGAGCAGTTGGTCCAGTTTGTGTGAGCATGAAGCAGCCTCAGACTGACAGACAGGAAGCTGAACCTTCAGTCCTGCTGATTCTCTGTACAAGAACCAAACGTCTTCATCATCTGCAGAGTGTTGTGGAATTTCAGTTTGTATGACCATTTAGATGAGATGAAGACTCAGAGACACCGATAACTTACGTTGAGATAGTTTAAAGAACAAGATCATGGAGGAGCAACACAACATCACGTCTGTGACGTGTTCCAGCAATCTGAACTCGGCACTTCCATGACAGTAAACCAGCCACATTATAATCTTTGCAGAAGCATTCATCTAATTACTACCCTACAGCAAGCCAGCATATAAAACGGTACAGTATCATCACTGCTTGGTTCCACACACACACACACACACACACACACACACACACACACACACACACACACAGCTAACGTAGCCTTAGACCTATATTAGCTAGACAATAACCTAGACCACTTTCCCGACTTTCCAAGGTTAAACATTAACACAGCTTGCATAACAAAAAGAAAATCATGGGCGAGCAGGTGCAAACTAGAAATACAGGCAACACATCTAAAAGTGTGACAGTTCAAAGAAATAACTACTGTGACTGTTAGTAGGAACAACAATGTTTACAACAGCAAAGTCACAGTAAACTCAATATCTGGAAGAAGTTTAGATAAACAGCCACACAGACAGCTGTTGGATTAGATTATTCTTAACTCTCATTAACAAGCAGTTAGCTTAACAAGGACAAATGAGTGCTTTTCTGAAATATGACTCATATTTAAGCACGTTGAATAAGTGGAAGGCGACTTGTTAGCCGTCTCATCTATGTGTGTGGTGGAGTTCTCAGTGAGGCAGCGGCTTCTCTCTCTCTCAATTTTTTTTCAATTCAATTCAATTCAATTCAATTCAATTCAATTCAATTCAATTCAAAGGGGCTTTATTGGCATGAAAGTTTCAACAACAATATTGCCAAAGCTCTGATGACTGAGCATAAGCTGAACATGATTGGCTTATGTGAAACATGGCTGAAACCTAATACCTTTCTGCCATTAAATGAAGCCTCTCCTCCTGAATATAACTACGCCCATGTTGCTCGGGCCTCTAAACAGGGGGGAGGTGTTGCTCTAATCTACAGATCTATTCTCAGCCTAAGCTCCAACCAGGATATTAAATTTACTTCACTTAAATATGCCCTCTGACCCTCTAGGGAAAGCTTTTTTGAGACTTCTTGATATTTCCAACTTTATTCAGCTTGTCCATGAACCCACTCACTCCAGTGGAAACACTCTGGATTTGATCATTTCCCATGGACTTGATGTGTCAGCCCTGAACGTCGCTTCAGTCTCCTCTGCTATGTTGGACCACTTTCTCATTACATTTGAAGCGTCATTAGCCTGTCCCTATGTCAATGACACAAATGTTTTTACTTCTCGTCGTATCAGTGCCTGGGGTCCTGGCTCCCTTTGCGACTGTGACAATACCTGTGGAAAGCCTCACGAATGAAGTGAACTCAGCACTTGTTTCGCTCCTCGATTCTGTGGCACCGGTCTCTACCAGGACAAGACGACCAAAGAAATCTACTCCCTGGTTTACTGACGAAACCCGAGATCTCAAGCAGGCCTGCAGAAAAATGGAACGAGCATGGCGTAAATCTAAACTGGAGGTTTTTCATCTTGCCTGGCATGATAGTGTACTAAACTATAAGCGTGCTCTAAATACTGCTAGAACTGCATATTTCTCCAGCCGAATAAACAATAATAAACACAATCCTAGATTTCTCTTTAACACTGTGGCTAAACTTACTCAAAAACCACAGTCAGTGAGCTGTGCACCCTTTAATGCAAATGATTTCTTAGATTTCTTTTGCAATAAAATTGATGAGATCAGAATTAAAATTAACTCATCATCTCTGGCTTCCTCGTCAAACCTTGTCAAAAAATGTCCTGCTGCCGATTCTCAGTCAGTCTCAGCTCTAAACACTTTTGAAAATATCTCCCTTCAGATACTGTCTAAAATTGTCTCATCCTCTAAACTAACTACCTGCATCCTGGACCCCTTTCCGGCAAAACTGTTTAAAGAACTATGGCCAGGACTGGGACCTACAATGTTAAATATTGTTAACTCATCACTCATGACTGGTGTTGTCCCTTCTAGTTTTAAGTCTGCTGTGGTTAAGCCTCTACTTAAGAAACCACATCTCGACCCAGGATCACTAAATAACTATCGACCAGTATCCAACCTTCCCTTCTTCTCTAAAGTCTTAGAAAGAGTCGTGTCCCAACAACTTTCAGGCTACCTACTCAATAATAATCTCCTGGAACCTTTTCAGTCAGCGTTCAGAGCCTGTCACTCCACTGAAACCGCCCTTACTAAAGTGGTAAATGACATTCTACTTACCTTAGACTCTAACTCAACCTCAGTGCTCATGTTACTGGATCTCAGCGCTGCATTTGATACTATAGATCATGGCATACTGTCAGACAGACTTGAAAGTCATTTTGGCATCTCTGGCCTGGCCCTAGCCTGGCTAAAATCGTACCTGTCGGAAAGAACACAATGTGTTTCCAACAATGGCACGTCATCAATTTTTACTGCTGTGAAGTATGGAGTTCCCCAGGGCTCTGTTCTGGGCCCTTTGCTCTTCTCTTTATATATTTCACCTCTCGGCCAAATGATTCGGAGCTATGGAATACATTTCCACTGCTATGCGGACGACACCCAGCTGTATGTGCTCTTAAAAGCTGATGACAAACCGCAAATCACGAAACTAGAGACCTGCCTATATGCAGTGAAGAAGTGGATGTCAGAAAACTTCCTGCTCCTAAATTCAGAAAAAACTGAGATGCTGGTCATCGCCCCCGCCAAACAGAGACACCATGTTGACCAGGTGACTGTGACTCTCGACAACTGCGTTATTTCTCAAAGCTCAGCCGTCAAGAATCTAGGTGTTACTTTTGATTCTACACTCTCCTTCGATCAGCACATCAAAGAAATTACCAAGATCGCCTTCTACCACCTGCGCAATATAGCTAAAATGAGGTCCTTCCTGTCCACCGCAGATGCAGAGATCCTGATTCATGCCTTTGTTTCGTCTAGGCTGGATTACTGCAATGCCTTATTTTCAGGTCTTCCACATGAGAGCACTAAAAGTCTTCAGATGGTTCAGAATGCTGCAGCCAGAGTCTGAACACGAACAAGAAAGTTTGATCATATTACACCAATCTTAGCATCTCTGCACTGGCTCCCAGTGCATCTAAGATCAGACTTTAAGGTGCTGCTGGTGACATACAAAACTGTACATGGCCCCGTCATACATGTCAGATCTAATTAAACCATATATTCCAACTGGGGCATTACTCTCTTAAAATTCAGGGCTCCTGATGGTTCCCAGAGTTAAGAAGCAGTCAGCTGGCTGCAGGGCTTTTTCCTATCGGGCTCCTTTCCTCTGGAATAACCTCCCAGCTGACATCAGACAATCTGGCTCTGTTGACGCCTTTAAATCTAAACTCAAAACTCACTTCTTCCATTTAGCCTTTAATTAGCCCTGATATCAATTGTAAGCTTCTTCAGTGGCTAAGTGTCAGTCTCAATGAGTTCCTATAGTACTAGATTACACTGTGCTGCAGACGAGAAACAATCTGTTTATTCTGATCAATATTGCATTTCTCTAACCTTTGCTTTGTTTTCTGTTCCCACAAGCTGCAAGCTGTGTCACTCTCTATACTCTTGTAGTTTCTCGGCTTTCTTCATCAAAGGTGTCGGTGTGTAGTATGTTGATAAATGATTCTGCGGAAGCCAGGCTGGTGGAATGTTAGAGAAATCTTTATTGAAAACAGATCTCAATGCCAGCGTCCGTCCAGGCACAGCTGCTACCTGGGTGTCTCAAATGTATGACAAAGTTCTGCCCAATGCTTTGCCCTCTGCTGTCACAGAAGTCTTATCGCCTTCGATATCTGGAATCTGCAAAATACCACACCCTTCTCTGCTTGTGCGGGCCTTTTTAAAGTCTAATTCCTCGCATCGTCCCACTTATTCCAACTGGTCACTTTGGTGGATTGAGGGTCCATCTATCCAATAGTAGAAAGAGAAGTTAGTCTGCCTCCTCCTGTACATTATCTAACTTCCGCTGAGGTCACTTCTTGGAACTCACAGCCTAAAATGGACCGGATTGTCTCTTCATGCTTATATGGCGATGTGTACCTTAAGTCAGCTCTGAACAACTAGTATAGGAGATAGACTCAGCTTTATGCCTCCATATGAATCTCTCCTCCAGCTAACCTTTAATGTACACACAGGGAGCTGTTTAATGGCTCCGGGGCCCCTGTAGTGTAAAATAACCATAGTAAGTAGATAGTGGTCAGTATAAAATAACCACAGTTAGTAAATAGTGACTAATGGTAACTGATAAAAACTGTTATAATGATAAAAGTAAGAAACAAAGGGTAACAAGTGTGAAAGAGTTGCTGAAACATACTGCTGGGCACCAGCTGACTGAAAAGTGCATCTACTGTTTAAAGCTGCTATAGTCAGATGATGTCAAGTGTGAAAATATAACCACAAATCTAAGAATTACATCATATAACCAAATATGTAACACCTTCATTATGTTTAAAAATGCAGTGCCAAGAGTGGTCAGATATAATGGGATATATCAAGAAGGGGACTGAGTTATAAAAACCTGAAGGCCTCAAGGCCAGAGTTTCTAAGAGCCGGTGATAGCAGCACAGAGAAAGCCCCAATGTAAAAAAACAAAGCGAGGCGAGGTGCAACTGGTCGACATGCAGTTCTACACGTACGCCAATCTTCGGGCAAGCGCAGAAGGTAATACAGGGTTTTTCCACAAGAGTATGGGGATTTTCCATTAAAAAATATGGTATTTTTCCATAGAGAAATAACTGTCAGCAGAAATTAAGCAGACTAATGATTGGTTGAGGCCATGTTGTCCGAACAGACACACCCACTTTTCTGTGTTTAAAAGAGGATGTTCGGGGCTTTGAGCCTCGGGTCAGTTTGGTTTTTTCACGGATTTTCTCTGTGTCTGATCCCGCTCTTTTTTGCCAGCGAATAAAGTTCTATTGCACTCAGCCTTGAAGACTCCTGGTGACTTTTTGATCTTTGAAATCTTTTGGACCAACCGAGAAAAGAGAAGTAATTTTACGACACTACTAGATATGTAAACATCACATCCGCCATCTCTCTTACCTCACAGTAAGGGAAAACAACTATCACTATTAAAGATTAGCTCTGAATGTGTAAGTGTGCAGACACCTCACTCTCTGTAGCTTCTCCTCCCCCTCCTCCTCCTCCTCTCTCTCCTCCTTCTCTTTCTCCTCCTCCCCTCTTTCTTTCAGGCTCCCTTCTGATGGACCACGGCCCCCTGGGACCATCTACCATTTCCGGGCTCCTGCTGCCTTGAAATACTGACTGATCTGGATCATCACAACCCGGGCTCTGCTGGATCATTGCTCTCCTCTGCTTCACTATCTCCTCATATCTATATTTCTGTTAACCTTGATGCCTCTCTCTGTCTATTACTAATGATCTTGTGTGTCCTGCCCTCTTCCAGGTCATCATGGTGGACAGGAGGTCGTCTGGCTCAGGCTCCACTTGGTGATGCCTCGTCCTGCTCGGTCGTCTCCTGGATCCACTCACTCTACATAACTTGTATCAGACTTTCTGTTGATGTAACTTGTAAACTGTGAATTGTTGCTCTTTTCTGTACATGCAACATCTATTGCATGTCTGTCCGTCCTGGAAGAGGGATCCCTCCTCTGTGGCTCTTCCTGAGGTTTCTTCCATTGTTTTTTTTACCCTGTTAAAAGGTTTTTTTTCCATCAACATGTGAAGTTTTTCCTCACTCTAATCGAGGGTCTAAGGACAGAGGATGTTGTTCACTGTACAGATTGTAAAGCCCACTGAGGCAATGTGATTGTGATTTTGGGCTATATAAATAAAATTGATTTGATTTGATTTGACTGAGTGGACCCCAGGACTCACTACTATACAGTGCAATGGGCTGGACGTTTTTACACCGTCGTTTCTTTTTTTTTTTTTTACATCCCTATGCACAACAGGAATTTATTTATTCATTAAAAAAACACATAAAAAGGGCACTTTTTATTATGAGGCTAAAAGGGGCTCAATCACCCCTTGGGCCCAATGTGTGCATGTGGCTGCTGTGGTACAATCGAACATGACTGGTGGTTAAAAAAGTTGAGCGTTCTCTTGTGAATGTAGATTATCAGTGGGTATCTGTCTAATTCTGCTCTACATGCATTTGTTGGTGTGTTTCTGTGCACTGATGTACTGATATGGACATATCTGCAGAATTCAGCATGTAAGGATTCTGTTGGATGTTTGTCCCAGCAGGTAGAGCTCTGATGACTGAGTGGACCCCAGACTTCACTACCGTACAGCATAATGAGCTGGATGTTTTTACACTGCAGTTGTTGTTTTCTACATCCCTATGCACAACAGGAATGTATTTATTCATTTAAAACACACAAAAAAGGGGTCAGGGACTGAAGCACCCCTTTGGCCCGATGTGTGCACGTGCCTGCTCTAGTGCTATAAAACATGACACACCTTCAGTACCAAACTAATAAATGAGTTTCAATGGATCATTTGTGTGGACTTTGTCCCGTACAGCTGCTGCAACAGGCCATAAAACTGAGGACAGTGTGACTGCACAGTCTTCTACACTCAATACAAATATCAACACAACACAACACTCAACACATTTTTATCGAGTTCAACTCAAAGATTTCAGACTTTTTATGCACAATGTGTTAGTGAGCTCACTCTATTGCACTATTCTCACCCCGGAAGCTCAACCCTGCCTAACGCTGCCTGGTTGACTTCCTGTATAGGACTGCAGAGTGTGAATTCTGTGCTGAGCTGGCACCATGTAATTGCATCCTCTTACTTATTTATTCATTTGCACTAAATTGTCCTCTCTTTTTGTTGTACTGTTGTAGTTATGTGTGGTGTCCTTGAGTGCTTTGAAAGGCGCCTTCAAATAAAATGCATTATTATTATTATGACGTTGGACCGAGGTGACGATCAGATCAGAGGGAGGAAGGTTATCTTACCGTGCACGAGGATCACAAACACCACAAACATCTTCATCTTCCTGTCACAACTACAACAAGCACAAAGTCCTCTTTACTGAGCTTCACTTCAGAAACACATGGAGGACATCAGTTCACAGCCAGTCGTCACTTTGCTGCTGCTGACCGTCCACTGACACCAGGACTGAACTCAACTTTCACTTTGAGCTGTTTCCAGTAAATCACCTGTTGGACGCTGCTTCCTGTGACGCCCACCTGTTGTATCCAGCAACACAGACAGCAGGGCCGGCCCAAGCCTCCATGGGGCCCTAAGCAACATTTGATTTTGGGGCCCTCTATTACTGCCAATCAGTGGCGCCGCCAGCCGGAATCCTGTACGCACTGTGCGTACTTTTTTTGAAGGTGAAAAAAAAAAAAATAAATTAAAGCAATTTGTATTCTGTGTAATTTCTCCCTCCCTCTGCTTATCGGGAAAGCGGGGACTTGGGATCACTTTTTTATAGCCTGTATCCCTCTCTGCACAGAGAAGCATTTATTTATAGGAACAGCAGAGGCTAGTGAGCACCATACATGTGTCTTCTCAGTAGCGTAACATCATGGTGAGAGGCCCCGGTGCAAATATTGTTTTTGTGCCCCTAAACACAGGCGCGCGCGCGCTTGGACTCCCGCACAGCCACTCGAGAGAACTGCTAATGCAGGGCTGGACTGGCCATCAGGAGTACCGGGATTTTTCCCGGTGGGCCGATCAATAATGGGCCGAAGGGCGGCCGTTTTTTATTTTATCTATTTATTTATTTTTTTATTTTTTTATTTATTTATTTATTCTGCTGCGCCGAGACGTTCCTCTGTCGGCCCCAAGAGAGGAAGAGATCGGCGAAAAATCAAACTGAGCTTCAGCGTCTGTCCGAGGAGGACAGCAACAGGGCCAGGCTGCCTGCTGGAGGGAGGAAGAAGGCGAGCGAGGAGCCTGAGATAAACATGCGGGGATGAGTAATCAGCAAACGGGCACGCCACGAGAGAGTGTCCCCCAAAATGATCAGGACGATGGAGAAACAAATGTACGCCACCGTGAGTGACAGCAGAGATGAGGAGTTTGCAGCGAGTGCTGGTTGGATGAATCGTTTCCTCCACCGCAACAACTTCACTTGCAGAAGAACTTCACCTGATCTGTTAAGTGATTGAAACAAATAATTAAAAACAATAATAATAATAAATAATAAAATAATAATAATAATAATAATAAAAAACAAATAACCCTGGCTATTATTAGGTATTTTACGGTATAATAACTCTACCAGCCGGGGAGAGAGACATGCATCACAGTGCTCAGCTGCAGACACATCAGAGAGGTGACGAGACGCGACTCATCATGACTGACAGGCATCAAGGCCACTCAGCGTTACCTTACCAAAGTTTAGATGAAAACAAATGCTGCATGTCTGCAGGTCACTGTCCAGGTGCTGAACCAGGACGGATTGGAAGGTTCGGTGGGCTAGATATTTAAATTATGCAAATCAGCGAGTGACACCAAACAACGTCTGCCCAAGCAAGTCAGAGCTGTTCTTTCTGTCACACAGTGACCTGGAGAGACGCAGCCGCATCTGAGAGGACGATCGCGCGTGTGTGCGTATTTGCGCACAGCGTGTGTTGCCCCTTCTCCACTACACAGTACAGCTCGGCTCTACTCCACTCAGTTCAGGTGCTTTTCCATCACAACTGAGTTCTTCATAGTTCCTCCTCAGCGGGGGCGACGTCGTCATATCATGCAGCTACAGTCACGTCATATCTTTTTCTCTCCTCTGGTCAGCTCCAAACTCACTTGTCTGCACTGCGATTACGGACCACAGCATGGTTTTCCACACAGCAGCCATTTAACTCGTGTCAGAATAACCACAGTCTCACAGATCATGTGGGCGCTGCAGTCTGTTATTTCACTGATACGAAAAACATTAGGTTTTGTCTTAAAAAAGTATTTTTCCATTTGTTGTATTTGCCGTTTGTACTTTGAAATTGAATCCTGGCGGCGCCACTGCTGCCAATAATAATGATTATTGTCATTATTATCATTACGAATACACTTGTAAAACTAAATGTGAGAGCTTTTTGTTGTAGTTAGATTGTAATCCACAGCGATTAATGCCATGGAAGCAGACACCAGATTTGCAAATTTACTGAAAAATCTTTCAATTAATATTTGGCAAAGTCAGCAACTCTACTGGCGACACAGTAGTAGTCAATACATAAAACCTTAAAGAGCAGCCCGACATGTTTTACCCATCTGTGGTTTTTAATCTGAAATGGTAGCAAATTCAGCTACAAGAGCAGCAGATTAACACTTAATATGTGATATAGTACTAAGTGGGATACCGAATGTCATCTAGGCCAATTAAAAGTAACAAAATAAACTAATCGTTTACTGCAAACACAATCTGCTTTATTATTATTTTTTTTTAAAAAACTGCAACACCAAATGTATGAACACAGACAGTATTAAATACAATACATTTTTTAAAATCAGACAAATACTAGGTACAAGGTAACACAAATGGTTTATAAATAAAATATTAAGATGAATTAGGTCTGAAAACTATGTAAAAATGTGCAAAATCTTTGGTAAAATGGAGGGGGGGCTTCGGCCATCGTGTCTTTTTGGGAATATGACTGTGTCCTCTATAGGCAGTGGCCCTCTTAGTACCTGTTCAGTCCTTTCTGAGTCTGACAGGAAAGAGGGACACTCAGCTGGGTCAACTGGTGGAGCTGCTGATCCCTGCTCCAAACTGGATGCTGATGAGGACAAATCAATCTCGATGACTAAAGATGAAGGACCTATAGGGAAATTACAATAATATTTTTGGACAAAATTATTGATCTCAGAATATTCTGCAGTACACTGAGCAATTATAAAGGCTGTTTTTTTGTTAACTTAGCAGGTACAGCTGAGGTTGCAGAAGACACAAAAGGGACAGTGGGCACAGAGGATAGAGATGGACCTAAGATGAAAAACAAGCTAGTCATGTTATAGTCATATTACACTTGAAAATGATGCAGCTTATTTTCTAAATAAAAAAGTACAGCTATAGCTTGTAATAAGAACAGTTTTGAAATAAAATAATATGGATTTGTGTAAAATCATGTCCCTTGTCATATGATTATATCTTATATTAAAAAAAATATTCATCTCAGTATGTTCTGCAGTGCACTGAGCAACTAAAGGCAGTTTTGTTGTTAACTTACCAGGTACAGCTGAGGTTGCAGAGAGGACAGTGGGAGCAGAGGAAAGAGATGGACCTGAGATGATAAACAATTACCTCATTCATCAGCCTTGGCTGCTCCTGAGGAGGTGGATTGCCCCTGGGCTGAGTCAGTGCCTCCAAAATATTTTAACAGTGCTCCTGGGGAAGTTTCATATAAGGTATGAGCATAATAGGGAGATGATGTAAAAGGAATATGTTTATTTACTCACATTATTTACTGTGCTCTGCAGCAAACAGCTGCAAACAACATACCTCAAACTAGTCAGTTAACTAAATTATTTAATAAATGCAGAACCATATTGCTAGCAAACGTCACCGCGTTTGTAATTAACGTTAGTTATTAAACATTTGCTATCAACACTGTTATCAAAAACGTTGTTTTGATGCCAAAGAGCGACCCAGAATAATGTATATACACTGAAAATCAACTTATTCAAAGTATCACACAAACACAAAAACGTTAGCTTGAATAGTAAGCTATCTAACCTAGTCAGACGTTTTGAACTAATGTTAGCTAGCAAATTTGCTATTATAGGCTAACGTATTTGGAACAAAATATCAACAAATGCTACATTACTAAGACATACCTTTATCTTGTCGTCTTCATCTTTCTTCCTTTTTCTTTTTTCTGCCCCTGAAGGGTAAGTCCTTTTTTGCGACATCTTCCACCTGCTCCAAGCTCCTGGATGCTGCGTGCGCACTGCACGGTTGGCTGCACTGCACACGTCACTAGCGGAGCTCTGACATCTCGAGCAGAGAGGCAGTAGGAAACTACACTCTTTGTTGTTGGGGTTTTTTGTTGTTGTTGTTGTTGTTGTTGTTTTTTGTACAAGTATGTACATTTGATAATATATGAATCATCATTGCTCACACATGGAAAAAAAAAATAATTAATTACTTTTTTCTTTTTTAAGTGAATTGCTCTTGGCGGCCCTCTAGTGGTCACGGGGCCCTAAGCAGCTGC
Source organism: Sparus aurata (assembly GCF_900880675.1). Lineage (NCBI taxonomy): Eukaryota > Metazoa > Chordata > Actinopteri > Spariformes > Sparidae > Sparus > Sparus aurata. The sequence continues at coordinate 214,733 of NW_022045103.1, forward strand.
TTAGTTCGCTTATGCTTTGGGCCGGCTCTGCTTAAAGCTTTACAGTCTGAAATAAAGCAGCCTGATCTGAATCTGTTCATCTTGGTCCATTTATGTACATGAAGTAAAACGAGTCTATAACATCTCCACAGTCACAATAAGATATAAGATATAAGTCAACCTCTGAACATGTAACGTTTAAAAGTGAAGCTTTTCAGGCTTTACTTCCAAAGGCATCAAGTTGAGCATTATTAACGTATTTTAACTGACATTTTGAGGTTTTAATGTCCCTTAAAGTTTAACACATCTGGTGTTGGATGTTCAAATGAGTAAAAAACGAGTATAGACACAGAACTTACATTTAAATGTGAGATCTGAACCACTTCAGCTCTCCATGATTGATTTATTTATTTCTTTGGGCACGCAAAGAATCTTGGGCAATTTATATCCGTGAAGGATCGTGGCGGTGCGTCCTCAGGAAGAGGGAAAAGGAGGCAGCATTTGTGGGGAGCATTTCAATTGGGACAGTCTTCATGCAGCGTTGTGACGTAACTGGCCTTTAAATTAGTTGTTTTTAATCTGATTGTTGATCAAATAAATGAATACTCTGGAGCAGCATGTAATCTGTAAAGCAGCTAGTAACTAGCATGATGTTTTCAATAAATGTAGTGGAGTAAAAAGAACATATTTGCAGAAGTAAAGTACAAATAGCTCAGAAGTGTTCTGAGGTCCAGCAGTGGAAACGTTGTCAGAGGTAATAATCCTGCTGTGCTCATGTCGCCCTCTGGTGGTTGTTTACCAGAACATCAGTGATGAACTCTGATTGTCTGACAGGAATCTTCATCTTCTATCAGTAATATAGCACTAAAATGACTAATATGTTCATACCTTACACAGTCTTACATAATAAAACACCAAAGCTAATCACTACTGCATCCTGTCATCCCTCCTGCACAGGCAGCCAACACATACTATCACTAAAGGCTCCTTGTTCCAGTTCCTAAATGATCTGAATGGCCGTTCAGTGGAGCTCAAGGTACGACCATCACATTGTTTTCATTTGAGGCTCTGGTTTTAAACCATCTTCATCAAGTAGTAACGTCCTCGTCCAGGGAACAGGCTTTCACCTGGTGGTCATCTACAGACCTCTGACTCCCAGTTACTAGAAGAGTTCTCTGAATCTCTTGCAGATCTTGTGACTCGTTCACATCAGATCCTAATTATTGGGGATTTTATCTCCATTTAAAAAGCCTTCTGAAGCCTTCTGACCCTCTAAGTGAAGCTTTTCTGGGACTTCTTGATATTTCTGGCTTCATTCAGCTTGTTCGTGAACAGATTCAGTCCAGTGGAAACTCTCTTATTTGGTCACAATTTTATTCTATTTTCTAATTTCAGCAGCACTTTAAACTCCTTTTTATACATTTTGAGGTCAATATTGTTATTGTGGTAATTTGGAAGTAATTTCATAACAAACTGGATATACATACAAAACATTATAATTACTCACCTACTTACCATTAAAGTTCTGGACCTGTTGACACACTACTTATAATTAATGAGGGAAATTTTAGTGTTTTAGTGTTTATTTTCTTTATTTTGTGACATATCTGAATATTTTGAATTTTTGCTTCCCCAAAATAATTTGACACATTTCATTTGACTATTATTACACACACACACACACACACACACACACACACACACACTCATATCCCTAACTGATGTTCAGTCGTGTATTTTACAGGTTGACAACAACTTCTAATTACTTCCAAATTACCAAAATAATGACCACAAGATGTGTAAAATAAATCACCCCAACAGCATTTAGTAACATATTAATAATTTTAGTGCTATATTCCTACAGGGCACCGGTTGTAAAGTTGCACATGCTAAAATAAACAGCAACTTTTCACCACATTTAGCAACAAACCATGTTTAAAAAACACGTGATTTTTTTTTAAATGTTACTTTTGACCAGATTTACAGCAATATTTGTGAACATGTTGAGGTCATTATTGTGCTAATTTGGAAGTAATTTCATAACAAACTTGATAAATACATCATAATTACTCGCCGACTTACTGTTGAGACTCAGTCTGGTTAAGGTCATGTGTTTTTGTTTTTGGTCTTCCTGTTTTAATTTGTAATCCCTACCCTTCCCTCTCATTTCAGGTGTCTTGACTTGTCATGTTCTCCTGTGTGCTGATTTGCAGCAGCCCCGCCCAGATTGTTCTCACCTGTGTCTGTGTCGCCCTCTCCCCTTGAGTATTTAAGTCCTGTGCCTAGTGTCTGTCTTTGCCAGTTTGTCCTGTTGTCACGTCGAGTGTCCCAGCCTTTTTCCTTAAGTTCTATAGTCAAGTCAGCAGCTCTTAGTTCCAGTTTAGTGTTTGCTGCCTGTGTCGAGTCGTGCATTTGAGTTCCTGCCACTGATCCCTCTCAAATACCATTAAAGTTCATGACCTGTTGATACACTACTTATATTTAATGAGGGATATTTTAGTGTTTATTTTCTTTATTTTGTTATATATCTGAATATTTTGAATATTTTTGCTCCTCCAAAATAATTTGACACATTTCATTTGACTATTATTACATTTACACACACACACACACACACACACACACACACACACACACACACACACACACACTCATATCCCTAACTGATGTTGAGTCGTGTATTTTACAGGTTGACAACAACTTGTAATTACTTCCAAATTACCAAAATAATGACCTCAAGATGTCTAAAAGAAATCACCCCAACAGCATTTAGTAACATGTTTATAATTTTAGTGCTATATTTCTACGGGGCACTGGTTGTAAAGTTGCACATGCTAAAATGAACAACTACTTTTTGCCACATTTAGCAGCAAACCATTTTTAAAAAACACGTGACTTGTTAAATATTCTCTGTCTCTTTGGGGTCTTTCAGGGTCAGACTGAGTTTTTAAAAACTTGCAACACAGAATTTCCAAAGAAATAAATTAAACAAATAAAATAAATAAAAAAGAGTTTGAACTGGCTGGAAGCAGGTGGCTGAAATTACAAATAGCTCACCTTAAATATCGTCTTCAGGAAGTGCAGATGTGCTCAGTGGAATCTACCAGTAAGAGTCTGACATCATTACAGACATGGTTCCCACACAGAGAGACCGTTCTGTTAAATAATAAGATCTGTTTTGTTACCAAAAGTTGGAGAGAAGAGTTTGGAGTTTACCACGAGGATTTCCAAAGTCATGTTTCAATATTTAACTGGTTCTGAGGATCAAAAGGTGACCTCTCACCAGATTTCAGAGAGAGACTTCTTGAACAGGACTTGTGTTTCTGGATACAAAACTAATCTTATTATTTAACAAAACGGTCTCTGTAGGAATATTTTCTGTCAGACTCTGACAATAACAACCTCAGCCTGTCAGAGACAAAAACACTTCTAGTGGACTGAAGTTTGACAGTCAGAGTTGCCCATAAGGATCACGTTGCAGTTGTGTCATGGCTGCCAGCTGAGGAGATCAACTGGACGGATCCAAAACATTCATGAAGTGAAAATATGTAAATATAGTTCCAGGTTAAAAAGATCCAGAATTCCCCTGAAACTTCACAAAAGCTCAGACAAGTAAACTCTCCTTACAGAAAAACACTCTGTACTGTGTCCGCTAACAAATCATTGAATAAACACCAGAAAGACATTCTGTTGTTTGTGAATTCTTTATTAGACAAACTGTCGACACAACACTGGTGTCACAAATAGGACGCTCACTGATCTGACAACAGACACACAGAGTCCCTGAAACCTCTGCTGGAAAGACAGGATAGAAGAAGAGTTCAGAGGTCTGAGGACGAGATCGAATCATCACAGTGTTTGTTGATTAAACAAAGACAGATAAAGTTCATTCACAGGTGTCTTTCAGCTCAGAGGAATCTTCAGAATTACAAATGCTTGAACACAAGAAAGTCATTTGCTTGTTTGTGAATTTAATATGGGATGAACTGTCACCACAACAGGACCTCTGATTTACATCCAAACACAACTTCGACATATTTAAATAGAACACATTCAGTTTCCTCAACAACTCAAACACTGAAAAAAACACAAAAATAACCGTGAGAACATTTAAAATTTAACTCAACAACTCAAACACTGAACAAAATACAAAAATAACCATGAGAACATTTAACTCACACAGTTTTGGTTGAACACTTTTTGAGTATTTCAGACTTTCTCACTTTCAGTTCAGATCTAAAAACACTTTTTCAATACACAGTAACTCGAAACATGTTTATTTCTCGTCAAACAACAATATCCAACTCCCTACTGTATCAGTATTTAGACAACATGTTCAACAGACACGTTTGTAATTATCTTGTCGGAAAGTGCTGAACAGTGTTGTTGTCACTGGTCTCATCACAGTCTCCGGTCTCAGCTGAACCTCTAAGTTTGGTTATGATGAAGCTGTGACGTGTGACAATGATCACACTTGTGTTTATTTAATGTGCCACACTGGGTGATTGTTTTGTAACAACCGCCACAACAGAAGAATTTCTCTCCTGTGTGCACGGCCACGTGTCGGGTTATACTTCTTTTATGTCTACATTTATTATTTAATTATTTACAAAATTCAGAGCAAAGAAATGCTTTTTCTTTTGTGTGAATCCTGATGTGTGTGATAAGATTTTGCTGTCAGCTGAATCTTTCACCACATTCACAACAACTTTGTGACGTCTATCCTTTGTGAGTCCTTATGTGTGTGGTAGCATGTTGCTGTCGGGTAAATCTTTTACAACATTCACCACAACTAAATGGTTTCTCTCCTGTGTGAATCCTTGTGTGTCTGATAACATCTTGCTTTCGGACAAAACTTTTACCACATTCGTGACAACTGAACGATTTCTCTCCTGTATGAATCTTCATGTGTGTGATAAGATTTTGCTGTTGGTTGAATCTTTTACCACATTCACGACAATTAAATGGTTTCTCTCCAGTGTGAATCTTTGTGTGTCTGATAAGATTTTGCTGTTGGCTGAATCTTTTATCGCATTCACAACAATTAAACGGTTTCTCTCCTGTGTGAATCTTTGTGTGTCTGATAAGATCTGGCTTTCGGGCAAAACTTTTACCGCATTCATGACAACTGAATGGTTTCTCTCCTGTGTGAATCTTTGTGTGTGTGATAAGATTTTGCTGTTGGCTGAATCTTTTACCACATTCATGACAACTGAACGGTTTTTCTCCTGTGTGAATCTTTGTGTGTGTGATAAGAATTTGCTTTCGGACAAATCTTTTACCACATTCAGGACAACTAAATGGTTTCTCTCCCGTGTGCATCTTTGTGTGTCTGATAAGACTTTGCTGCTGGCTAAATCTTTTACCACATTCACGACAACTAAATGGTTTCTCTCCGGTGTGGATCTTTCTGTGTCTGTTAAGATAGCGCTGGTAGTTGAATCTTTTACCACAGTCACAACAACTAAATGGTTTCTCTCCGGTCTTAATCCTCTTAAAACTCCTCAGTTTTGAGTTTTTGCTAGATCTTTCACCACAGTCAGAGGAAGTAAACTGTTCCTTGTCAGTACCACATCCTACACCACTTACAGGGACTTCAATGTTTTTCTGAGCGTTTGAACTTGACTGAGCTTCTTTGGTCTCACTCCAAACATCATCTTTAACTTCAGCCTGAGGTTCAGAACAGTATTCAGCTTCAGGTTCAGGAGAGTCTTCAGTCTCAGGTTCAGGAGAGTCTTCAGCCTGAGGTTCAAGAGAGTCTTCAGCCTGAGGTCCAGGAGAGTCTTCAGCTTGAGGTTCAGGAGAGTTGTCAGCCTGAGGTTCAGGAGAGTCTTTTGTCTCAGGTTTGGGAGAGTCTCCAGCCTGAGGTCCAGGAGAGTCTTCAGCCTCAGGTTCAGGAGAGTCTTCAGTCTCAGGTTCAGGAGAGTCTTCAGTCTCAGGTTCAGGAGAGTCTTCAGCCTTAGGTTCAGGAGAGTCTTCAGCTTCAGGTTCAGGAGAGTCTTCAGCCTCAGGTCCAGGAGAGTCTTCAGCCTCAGGTTCAGGAGAGTCTTCAGTCTCAGGTTCAGGAGAGTCTTCAGTCTCAGGTTCAGGAGAGTCTTCAGCCTTAGGTTCAGGAGAGTCTTCAGCTTCAGGTTCAGGAGAGTCTTCAGCCTGAGGTTCAGGAGAGTCTTCAGCCTGAGGTTCAGGAGAGTCTTCAGCTTCAGGTTCAGGAGAGTCTTCTGTCCTGTCTTCAGTCTCTGATTGTAAATGTCTATCTGGAACTGAGTTCCTGGCTGGTTCTGGTCCACCACAGTCCTGTCCGTCAGCTTCTGTTTCCATCTGTTCAGTTTGTCTTTGATGAAGCTTCGAGGACTGAGGTTTCTCTTCATCATCATCTTCATGCTTCACAGGAACAAGAGTGAATGTGAACTCAGTGATATCAGCTTCCTCCTGATTAGTCCACAGTTCCTCCTGTTCATCTTTAATGTGTGGGGGCTCTGGGTCCTGCTGGTCCAGACTGGAGCTCCACTCCTGCTGCTCTGGAGAAACCTTCTTCTGACCAAACAACAGCTGCTGGACATCTGCAGGACACAGGAGACAAAAAGACAAATGTTAGGCCGACAGAAAAAAGTTAAAATCAGGTTGATATTCAACCAAATACTGGAGCGGACAGGTAACCCCACATTGTTCCACTGAACATCATGAGAAATGACAAATCTTAATGAATTGAAGAGTGGACGGACCAACTGACTCGTGTCCTCACAGATGATTTAAAAGATGATCGTGCTCCACTGAAGCTACCATATCCTGAGCACTACATCTGAGCCTGAGCCCACTGCTCTTCACCCTGATGACCCACAACGGTTCTGCAAGGTTCAGTACAAATCACAGGTGAAGCGCCTGGTTGACTGGTGTCGCCTCAACAATCTGGACCTGAATGTGGACAACACATCAGAGATCATTGTGGACTTCAGGAGGAAGCAGCTCACTCACACTTGTCTCTACATAGACGACTGGCTGCAGCTCCAGCTGCTCTGAGAACTGTAACACCTCAGACCAGGAGGTCCTGCAGAAAGTGGTGAGACCCGGCCAGTCAATACGTGACGTCTGGGTCAAACACCTGACCTCAGGTCAGTTCATGATGTCACTGAGTGAATGACATGTGAGCGATTGTGTCTGCAGTAGGGTTGTCGAAAGTATCGAAACTCAAAAAAGTATCGATACTAAAATGTTGTATCCGGATACAATACTCATTTTCAAAAGTATCAACCTCAGACCGGAAACTTGTTGCAGTTTCTATTTGAACAACTGTTTTTTATTATAAATATTTAACATGTGGTTCTGTTAATTGTTAGGCTACATGTTGTAAAAGAGGTTATTTTTGGATTTTTCTTGTTAATAAAAATATTTCTTTTGAATTTTGGGGTCTTTTTTATCCGTGTGGTATCGAAAATGGTATCGAGTATCGAATATTTTCCTGAGTATCGGTATTGAGTTGAAAATGTTACTATCGTGACAACCCAAGTCTGTAGACAGAAGAGAATCTAAAAACAGTCTTTGTAAAGTTGTAACCACAGTTTGTATTGTCAAATCAGAATGATTGTTTTTGTGACTGGAAGGTGACACAAGTGCAAAGTACCTGGATGTGTTGATCTCACCTATAGGGAGACATTTCAGGGTGGACTTTGAGTTAATGGGTCACATGACCTGGAAGCTACTGACTAAAAACACTGAAGATACATGTAAACAAGTTACATCTAAACTAATAATATATCTAAAGTTATATCTAAAATAATCTATTGATAAAAATGCTGATTTCCCAGTAAAATAGTAATTGAAAGTAGAAAAAGCACTAAAGTCCAATACAAAGAGATACGTGTGGAGGAGAACGAACCTGCTCTGTGTAACCGAAGCTGAGGCGTTAAAGCAGAGTCCAGTAGGTTCCGGTGTCGCTGGTTCTGCTCTGTGGACCGACACAGTTCCTCCTCGTACTCTGCTATCGTCCTTTCAAACAGCGCACATATCTCCTCAGCAGCCGCAGTCAGTCGCTGCTTCACCAACGATCTCAGAATCTGGACTTTAGACATTTTCACACAGTCACACTGTTTACAGCTAGCATGCTAAGCTAACGTGTGTATACTTGTATCTGGCGGGAGATGAGTCTGAGAGCAAACAGCACAAAGTCCATCACACACGTTCATCCAGACTGTCACTACGTCACTACCGTGGACGGCTCATCTCTAATCGATCATCAATAATCAGAAGAAAAGCGATCTGAGCGGCGCAGTTAGAATAAAAACAAACTGTTCTGATTCGTTAACGCTCGTTAACGTGCAGCGCGAGCCTCTGACGGTTTACTACGGCAACTCCACTGGGACAAACCTCGCAGCTGCACGTTAACCGAACCTCATCTGTTTTCATTCTAACGTGTAAACATGTCGTTATTTTAACACAAAGAAAGGAATATCTTCATGTAAAACGTTTGCCGAATGAACAAGAAGGCTCGACTAGTTCAGAAAGTGATGTAGACAGAGTTTCACAGAGTTTATAAAGTGTCTCTTAACTCAACAAATCACTAAATCGAGACATTTTTTAAGGGAGTCTGGGGACTTTCTCCAAGAAGTAGCCTACATAAGTTACATAATGAGTGTGTTTGATAAGAGCACAGCTACCTCTAATTCAACCACTAGATTAATTTATAGGGAACTATCTACATGTACGTCATCCATATATACTGTATAATATGACATGATGTAATATAATATAATACAATATAAAATAATAAGACAATAAATATAACATAATTTAAAAGTGACTCTGATCCATCAGATTTGATCTTCATGTCTGTGTACATGAAGATGTGTGAGTGTCGTTATTTCACGTGTCTTTATTCAGAACAGAAAACACTTTTCTAAAGCAGTCACTAGGTGGCGGTACAACGCCTTCTCAACACTGTCAAATTACTGTTTTTACACTCCCACTTAATTTTACAGCATTTAAGCACTTAAGCAATTTCCACAACAAAGATCAGTGCTTGACCTCACAAATAATATCAAAATTATAAATCTAAGATTCTTTTCCTTACTTCTTTTTACCTTGCTCACAGGTTCCATAACACATTGAGCAGTAAACAGTACAGTAAGCATATTAGGCAGACTTAAACAGGGTAAAGTCCAATCTCTCCTCTGAGGTACTCAAACTTTTGTCTTGTCAGTGGCTTGGTCAAGATATCTGCCTTCATATCAACTGTTGGACAATACTGCACTCGTATTTGCCCATTCTGCACACATTCACCAATGTAATGGTAGTGAATGTCTATGTGATTAGTCTGTTTTTATGTTTAGAATGATTGACAGGATTCTTTGTGATTGCGATGTCTCCTTGATTGTCCTCCATGGTCACTGTAGGTGAATCACTCATTCCAAGATCAGTCAGCATCTCTTCAGCCAGGTACCTTCTTGAGCTGCTTGGCTGAGTGCCACATACTCAGCTTCTGCTGTTGAAAGTGCAACAGTTGCCTGTTTCTTGCTGAACCAACTCAGGAACAACATATTACCAGTTGTTGAGCGACGGTCGTCCTGATCTCCGGCCCAATCAGCATCTGAGAAACCAATCACAGTTCCTGACTCTGACTGCTCATACTTGAGGGCAACGTTCGCTGTACCCATCAAGTATGGAAACATTCTCTTCACAGCCGTCAGATATGCAGCATTTGGATTTGCATTGAACTTTGACACAACACTCACTGCTTGTGCTATGTCTGGTGGTGTGGCCATTGCAGCGTACAGTAAACTACCTACCATGGACTGATAAGTGCTTGGGCTTCACGGGTTTACTGACACCATCATCTTTTCTCAACTTTACATTTGCATCAGCAGGGGTTGCAATGGGGTTCTGACGAATGGTTTCAATGTGATGCTTCTGATGAAGAAAGACACAGTTCTTTGCTTTGTCTTGGACAACAGAGATGCCAGGATATAGGACAGCTCCCCATGTCCTTCATCTTGTAGCGCTTCTTGAAAGGTTGTTTCAACTCATCCACGCTTTCTGTTGATTCTGTGATCAAAATCAGATCATCAACATACACAGCTAGTATTTCTAGCTCCTGTCCAGATCTTACAAACACACATGGGTCTGATGTGCTCTGTTTAAAGACAATTTCTTTCATGAACTCTGCGAAAGCATTATAATATAATATAATATAATATATATAATATAATATAATATAATATAATATAATATAATATAATATAATATGATATAATATAATATAATATGATATATTATAATATAATATAATGTAATATGATAAAGTCAGATTTGATCTCCATGTCTGTACATGAAGGTGTGTGAGAAACTAAAGCTAGCTGGGAGCATCTCACTCTCCGGCTTCTCCTCCGGTTCACAGCAGCTGCAAATAAAACCTGAGTTGTGACCTGAAGTTTCCCTTTTTAATACACTGAGCTGCTGGGCTGTTGCAGTCCCTCCTGACCAGCCGGCTGCTGCTCTTCTGGGATCATCCTCCTCCTCTGGAGCCTCTCTTCACTGCTGGAGTCTCTGTGAGGCCACTTGTGTAGATTACAGCTTCAGAACCTCAGTAAACCCTGAATCTGCCTTTATTATAACACCAGGAGCAAAGCTTGCTGCATGAACTGGGTTCACTACATTTTACTGACAGAAGTTTTAAGCAAAACATATAGTTATTGGTCAAAAATGATGAAACATTTTTCATTAAAGATGATACAATATAAAACAAATGTGAACAAAGACCCACATGGAGCTGTTGACAGGACTTATGCAGCAAGAAACCTTTGTACCATCAGAGTACCACAAAGTTAAAATATGAAAGAATGTCCATTTATTCATTGATTAAATCATCTTTTTATTCTAAAAGCTTACAGCAATAATTAGTTTATGCATTATATGTATATATATGTGACTTTTGGTGAGTATTTCCATCGAAGGTTTGGTCTGAAGTTTCTAACTGTGGTCAGACGCCATTAAAGTTCTGGACCTGTAAATAAACCACTTCACATTAATGAGGGATGTTTTAGTGTTTCTCTTTATTTTGTGACATTTGTGAATTTGTTCCCTTATTACAACTTTTATCATGTATTCTTCAGCTCAGAGAGTAGATAGACTTTTATTTTGTAAAGTAGAAAGCGGGTCTTTCTCAAACAGGAAGTTCCGTGCGTGGTCGTGCCTTTCAAAGCCGCCATCACAGCGGCCGTTAACTCAACAGACTGATCAGCTGTTTTAATCTCTCTGATCTGCTCCGACCGATGATGACGTGTGCTGACGAAACGCTCGTGATATCAGGATGAACATATCGATCAGGTCCGGATCCAGGGGCGGATCTAGAAACATATTTATGGGGTGGCGAGAGGGGGGCAGGAATTTTTGAGGGGTGGCAACATATGGTTGACGTATATATACTGAATTTAATCACAGTACACAAGGACACGGGCTGCCATTTACAAACTCATACAGACAACTTTATCTCATGCAATCAATGTCTTGTATTTGAGGTTCCATGTGAAACAGTACATATTAGGAATAAGTGACCATACAATGTGATCTCAATTAATAGGAGATGGAAGTATGGTAACACTACTGTAGATGGGCCATTATCACAGGAAAGGCATTAAGGTAAGACACAGGTGATAAGTGGCAGATGTGTGAGAGGGGAAGCAAACAGATTTGACTGTGTCAGAGTGCCAGTGTTGCAGACAGCATTTGTACAAGAAGAAACAATCCAAATAAAAACTTACCCATGAAGATCTATGGACTGAGCTGTACTAAGGTGAGCGTAAATACACTGTAGTAATAAATGGGCACGGCACTCAAAAAAAACTGCTGCTGGTTTGGAGTCAGTAATTTAATGAGGGTCCCTAAATCAGTGTCCAGTGATTCAGCTGGAGGCTCTGGGAGGTGAGCTGACCGTCCTCCTGCTGCTAACACTGGGTGAACCTCAGTAAAGTCACAGCTGGGACCAGAAACAGAAACCACTGTCTTTCATTTCAGCTTTTTTCCAGTTACGATAACCCTTGAATGAGATGAAAACAGTCCTTGGAGCATCGGGAGGGAAAAATGCCTACAAGCAAAACAGTGCGCTGCATGTTTGGACTGCGAGTCTTCTAACCAGGTGAGATTTGTACCAGTGGCTGCAGAAGATTCTCCTGCTCCTGGAGGGACTCAGGGAAACTCTCTTGCTTTGGCTGCACTGGCACCTCACACCTGGACATGGATACGTCTAGAAGATGGAGGGAGGAAACATTAAAACTGCATTACATCTCAACTCATTATAGAATATAACTAGTAAAAACACAATCAATGTAGAACCATCATTGATTAGTTATAACCATCAGACTGTGTTAACACACACTAACATTTTAGCCTGGGAGAGTATTTTTAGGTTCATTTATTTAATTTGGGAATTTAAGCTGAGCAATAGAACTAAAATACATTGTACACAGAATATTAAAACTCTGTCCCCATCTCATCACACTTTCACTTACAAGTTTCCACAATTATTCATATTCAAGCAAACATGAATATGTATATTTATTTGAAGAAGTCCCTTTTGCATTGAAGCACTTTTTCCTAAATGCACCTTAATGTTCTGATCAAAATGTCCGTTTTTGTCACGTGTTGTTCTTATTGATATGTAAGTTAGTTTACTACACAGCAACAATGTCCACACCATGTGGAGCAGCTGGACTAGAGATGGTTGGTGATGCTCAGCACTCTGCTTTCCCTTTCAGTGTCTGAGCCCTGCACGTTATCTTGTCTCTCTCTTTCTCCTCCTCATCTCGGTGTTGCTCTCCCTCCTCGTATCTTCATCGCTGTGGTGTTCTCCCTCCTCCTCCTCTCCCTGGTCGCCTTTCTCTCTCTCCTTCCACCTCATCTCCTCCTTCTACCTTGCTCACTTCATATGCTACCTTTCCTCTTCATTTCTGGAAGATTCAAAGTAACTTTACCGTGTTTTCCTTGACAGACGTTGAATCAATATTAGCTTTTGTAGCAGAACGTTAGCTTACTTTACACAGCAGTGACGTCAGACCTAGCTAACATTACATGTACAGTTAGCGAAATAACGTTCTTCAACCTGATTTTTATCATCTTAAATCAGCATCGCAGCTATACTAGCACTGTGCTTTGATATTATTTCATTTCTTGATAGATAGTTCATCAGTTTTTACCTCTTTCCTCCCGTGTCTCCTTTCCTCGTGACTCCTGGCGTCTGATTGGCCCGAGGTGACGGACTGCGGGCCAATCAGAGAGCGCGCTGCGGGAGGCTGCCGCTCCTAGCAACAAGAGAGTTCAGACTTGTTATTGATTGATTTACTAAGACAGGTGTGTCACCTTTAACACCTGAGACACATGTTTATATATCTGTAACAGATGTGTTTCATCAGGAGGTTTAAGGATGTTATTATTATAAAATATAATCTATCATAAAGAGGAACATGAGATCAGCTGTTTAACATCATCACATCGATCCAGATGTGACTGTTTAATCAGAAATGTCTTTTATTTTCTTTCTTTTTATGGTTTATTATCTTTATTAATAAAGTGCTGCAGCCTGCTGGGCGACATTTTGTGTGTTATTCTCTATAACATGGTGTTAAAATGTCACCCAGACAGACAGAATCTAATCTCAGCTAAATATACTAAAGTATATTCAGCACTTTTAGATTATTTGTATGAATATAAGAGTTGTTTTTAATCTGATTGTTCATCAAATAAATGAATTTAAAAGTGCTGATTCAGCTCTGAGGCAGCATGTAATCTGTAAAGTAACTAAAACAGTGTTTTCAATAAATGTAGTGGAGTAAAAAGTACAGATTAGCAGAAATCCTCCAGTAAAGTACAAACAGCTCAGAAGTGTTCTGAGGTCCAGCAGTGGAAACGTTGTCAGAGGTAATAATCCTGCTGTGCTCATGTCGCCCTCTGGTGGTTGTTTACCAGAACATCAGTGATGAACTCTGATTGTCTGACAGGAATCTTCATCTGATATCTTATAATCTGTTCTTCATGTGTTTCTGTGAAGAAAACATGGTCCTGCAGCTGAAACACACTGATGAAGTGAAGATGACACAGATCCACATTAAAGACATGTTGGACTCTTAAAAACACTTAAAATATGAAAGAATGTCCATTTATTCATTGATTAAATCATCTTTTTATTTTAAAAGCTTACAGCAATAATTAGTATATGCAATACATGTTTATGTTTCACTTTTGGTGTGTATTTCCATCGAAGGTTTGGTCTTAAATTGCATATAAAATGGCATTAAAAGGTGTTAAAAGTGTTAAATGTGAGTGTTTCTATCTGTAGACACTCTGTAAAGGTAATGATACATGTTGTTACTGCAGAGACCTGCTGTCTCTACATCTGAGGTTGTATTTACACTTTACTGTCAGAGTTCAAAGGATCTAAACCACATGTTTCAGTCCAAACCACCATGTGACATCACTCTGACATCACTCTGACATCACTCTGATCAATAGTCATCAATAGTGAGTGTGTAGACTGTGTGTGAGAGTCAGAGTGAAGAAGAAGCTGATGAAGTGTCCTCCTGTCTTCATCCGTCCTCCATCAGCTCCTTCACCTCCATTTAGTCTCTGATCCAAAGTCACATCAGATCAATAATCAAAGATTGACCAACAGACCGATCAAACAGATTGATCAGCCATCAGAGGAGTCGGATCAGTGGAGCTGCTTCTGTTCCTGATGTTCCCTGCAGAGGAGACAGAGGACAGTTAGACAGAGACAAGCAGCCAATCAGAGACAAGCAGCCAACCAGAGACAAGCGGCCAATCAGAGACAAGCAGCCAGTCAGAGACAAGCAGCCAACCAGAGACAAGCGGCCAATCAGAGACAATCAACCAATCAGAGACAAGCAGCCAATCACAGACAGACACACAGACCTCTGTTCTGTTTCTTCATACTGACCTTTGACTTTCAGCGCCACTATTTTCTCTCTCAGGACTCTCAGCCAGTATCCGTCCTTGTTGTAGACTTCACACCCGTATTCTCCTGTGTCTGTCACTTTGGGGTGTTTCAGGGTCAGACTGAGGTCTCCAGTCTTCAGCAGGTCTTTCTTCATCTCTGTTCGGTCTTTGTAATCCTGGTGCTGTTCTTTATACCAGTCAGATCTGTTCCCATACAGGTGGACTGTCCTGTTTGAGCAGACCCACATCACTGTCGCGTCCTCAGGCAGGTCAGGTGTAGTTCTGAAGGGCAGCTGGACAGACTCCTCCCCCTCCTCCACCTCCACCTGACAGACTGAGAGGAAACAAAGCACAACATCAGCTGTTCAGACAGCAGCAGCAGTTTTGAATAACTTTATTGACTGATTACAAAGTAGTAGAGAAAGCTGAAGGACAGAACCAGATGAGAGCAGCAGGTAACAGGGGACAGAAACACAGGAAGTAAAACCAGGTTTTCAAGGTGTTGGACATGATCAGAGTCCTGATGGTGTTGTGATGTTTTGTCCCTGTGGTCTTCACAGTAATGTCTCATCTCAGTGTTCAACTGCTGTTTGTTGCTTCTCTTTGTCACTTTCACATTTCTGGACGTCACATTTAACATTTTCTTTGATCAACTTCTTCAACAGGAAGTGAAGATTTGTTGAATCAGCTGAGAACTGATCATCAATCAATAACTGATACAAACTATTAAAGCTGCATTTCTTTGTTCTAAGTGATGAAAAGATTTGTTGTTTCTTTCAGCTCGTTCCTTCAACTTTCTTCTGGATCAAATAAAAACATCACATTCAGATCAATACTGTCAACTCTGATTGGAAATCAATCAGAAAACAACACGGTCAATAAATGAAGATTGACAGAATGTAAATCATGTCAGTCACGTCCAAAGAACAGCTGGTCATCAACAACACAACAGAACACATGTTTATAACACCACACACTGGAACACTTTACACATCTTTCATCATTCTGTAATCATTCAAATCTAGTTTTAAACCAGTTTCAACATTTTTACAAACAGTAAAACAGCATCATCATCCACAGCTGTCTCTGTTCTGTTTCTTCTGCTCAGATACACCAACATCTTTGTCCTCCACACAATGAAATTAAGAAGCTGCCATTTGTCTTTATTTCTCTGAGAGGACCTGCAGCCCAGAATGAACTTCTGCTTCAAACAAACTCCCCAAATAGTCTGAAAACATGTTCCAACATCACAAACAGAGGCAGCAGTGGACAACACTCCATGAAACAATGAGAAACAGTCTCAGGATGAGACAACATGGACAGACAGGACTCACATCAGAGTTAATGACAGAGACAAACACAACACATGACAGGTGATGTCATAAAGTGGACCATACTAAATTGTTGGTGATGAGAACTCGACCTCTGTAGGACATTTTTGTTTTAATCCACTTCCACCTCGCTAGACGACCTTTAACATTCTCCCAGTTATGAAGAACAAATGAAGGATCACCTAAAAACACTCCTCAGTATTTCAGCCCCCGTCTTCCAGATCAACCCTCCAGACACACTGAGCTTCTTCTCCACTCCATCAACACTGACAGCTTCACTTTGTGACCAACAAACTTTAACAGTCAACAGGTAGACGTCTATTCCTGGAGCTTTCCCACTCTGATGCTCTGCAGAGCAGCATAGAGCTCATCAGAGGAGAGAGCTGCTTCCAGCTCTACATGACTCTGCTGCTCAGCCTGAGGAAGACCAGTGTAGAAGCTGAGAGACGCTGCCTGCTGCTCTCTGTGCTCACATTCAAACAGCTCACTGGAAAAGTTGACAGCATGTTTGTGGATTGCAGTGTGATCAGTCAGCAGCTGCCCAGTGTCAGACCTTAAACTGTGAATGAACCTCTTCTGTCCATTCTTACGCTCCAGACCAAAGAACAAGTGTGATGGAACATCCATCTGGGCTACAGTCTGGAAGCTGGACCGGACCAGAACCCCCTGAGCTGAGACACCCAGCAGGAAGCTAAAAGAGACTTTTTAACTTCAGTGTCTCAGTCTGGTTCTGGTCTCTGCTGGTCTCAGCTAGGCAGGGTGCTGCCAGGGATTTAGGGCCCCATGAAAAGAAATCTAATTGGGCCCTTGTTCAGGCCGGAGAAAACATGTGATGCTGTTTTATATAAAAGTGCATTTTAATGCTATATATGACTGTCATTCCCATATTAGTGAAAGAACAACATGACAGTTACTTGGTTACTGCTCACTGTCTCCTTGTTGTCCTGCAGCTCTGATTTATCTCCACAGCTGCAGACTCACAGCTGCTGGCTTTGGATTTGGGCTGAATAAATACAGATATGAGGCTGTATGGTTGTTGTGATTTCATCTTCTGATTTCCAGAAAATAGAAACATTTCTCTGATTGTATTGAGTCACACAGTCTGCATGCAGCAGAAATGTTCTCCTCTGTTCTACTGCAGAGCAGGAAGGTGAGAGTCCCAAACTACTGACCAAACACTCTGTTGTAGTCAACTATGTTATATATACACATACATATGCTCTTTTTATTTCACAACTGTTAATACATGAAAATCATTCTGACATAAATATGGATTATAGGCTATTTTTATTTTAAAACTCTCTTTTAACCCTCAGAAAGTGATGGTGAGTCATCTGGCATCAACATTACTGTCTTCTGAAGGCCGTCACAGGCTCAGTTTTAAGATTTATTTAAGCCATGAGCTGACACCAAACATGTCCTGCTGTCTTACAGGGAAAGGAGCTAAATATGGCTCCACATTTGAACTGTTTTCACCTGAATGTGAAATGATGACTTGTAATAATAACTTTGAGTCAGCACTTAATGAGGATGAGATGAGGATGAGGAACCTGCTGCTGCTCAAACTGAGAAACTAGATTCATGCTGTCTGACTGCCTTCAATCTTTACAGCTGCTGACATTATTATCAGCTTTAACTGTTCTTAAACTGTGTTAGCTGTGAACTGTGCTCACCTTTCTTTACAAAGAAATGTGTGAGGAGTTGTCTTCCTCTCCTTGCTTTCTTTCCTTTCTGCCTTTTCCTTTCCTTTAAGGCTCCCTGGTTTTATTTTCTTGGGTAAAGACATGTTGATGAGCAGCAGCCACTCCACTGTTAAGCTGTTTGGACTGAACCATTCTGTACTGTGAGGGGTGAGAGGGGCCTCAGACAGCCTCCACTCTTTATTTATACAGAGGAAAGTCTCTCATCCCATGTATTCTGCCAGTTTTATGTTAGTTAGGACACTAATTACTTAGAAATAAAAAAATAAAGTAAAAAACAACATTTTTATTTCAGGCCTTTCGAGGCCCCTCCACCACTGGACCCTGGTAATCAGTCCCAGTTGGACCCCTCAGCTGGTCTCAGAGTTCCTCCTTCAGACTCCAGAGCTTTTACTGAACTTATCAGGTCTTTGTGACATTCTGAGTGTTCTGCTGACAGAGTTTCCTGATTTGGACTTTTCTAAAATCCCACCACTGTTGTAAAGACACAAACTCAGATTTCATACTTTGGTGTTTCTTTGCAGTTTTTCTCCTCCAGTCAGGCCGTGTTAAAATGCCAACAGGCACTGTTGGTTTACATGTTATAAAAACAGAAGCTGTCACAAGTGAGTGATCAGAGAAGCCAACAGGGCTGATAACACAACTTTTAGACACATTAAAATGATGTTTAAAACAATAAAGCCATCCAGCCTGGCCACAGACAGTGAGTTATGTTCAGGTGTGTCCACACTCTTAAAAAAAGGGTTCATCAAGGTTCTATATCGAATCCTAAGGTTCTATATCCTCTATCAAAGAACCGTCTGTCTAAAAAGGTTCTATCACATTTCTGTAAAAAAAAAAAAAAGGGAGTGTTTAAATTTATGTGCTTAATGAAAAACAAGAGACTGGCAATGGAAAAATTGAGATCTTGTTTCAGACAATAAATACATGAATGAATAAAAAAGCCCTGCAAATAAGTAACAATATGCTATATATATAATATATACAGCAATGTATTTACTATAACTGCTATATATAGGCTATAAGTAGCCTATAGGCTACATATACACAGCCTGTATGTGCTTTCATTGTGTTATTTTGTATGTTTTTACTCCTACAATTTAACTAAAGAATGAGCTTTTTATGATCTCTTCAACAGCTGTGTGCACATTCTGTCCATAATCGAAAAGTATATAATAAAAATATGTGTGTGTGTGTGTCTGTGTGTGTTATATATATATAGGCCTATATATAAACTATGTTATGTATGCTAAACCTGTAGGCCTTTAGACTACTGAATTAATCACCTGCCCACTTTATATCTTTTATTTTTTAATTACAAAATCATTTTCATCATTTGCTGATTCTCTGCAGCTACATTCTCCTCGTTGGCATTTCATATTTACGGTAAATCCGACATGTGACTGTATCATTCATTCAGTATATATATCTCAAAGTGGAGGAGGTGGAGCCCACAGAAACATACAGGTGTATCTAGCAGCCACCTGCTCTTCAGTCGGCAGGTGTGTTCACGGAGGATCACACAGTCTCGCGGTTTTTTGACTGTGACCGGCAGCAGCGTCATAACTGAATGTGCACGAGCGACGACGGTTCAGTGCCAACGGCTGTCTGGAGACTGAGCGTTCGTTTTCTGCCGTTACAGTTGCTAACCTAGCTAACCTAGCTAACTAACGTTAGCCACCAGACTCCACTGACAAAACAGTAATTTAACCTCTCAGAATCCAGGAGCTGCGTCGATCTGTGAGTTTGTTTGTGTTATAGTGTGACGAGCTAACCATTTGAAACACCAACGTCATTGTTATTGTGACACTTTTGTTAGCACAGGAGCAACTCCCGTACGTGTTGTGAGAGGTACAGTGACCGTTACTGGTTGAAGTGGTTAAATCAGCACTGTAAAAACGACTGCAAGTATTACCAGCTTCATGTAGTCTCACAATACACAAAGTGCAGTTTAATGCAACGTTATATATGATAAGTATGAAGTAACAGAAACTTTCTTCTTGTCTTTTTCCCCTGGAAACTGTATTTCCTGGACTCTCTCCACACTTTAACTGAAGGTGTTCAGTGTTTTCATGTAAAGTGGGACACTGCTTCATGCAGTGCTCCTACAGATCTGCTTCCTTCAGCACTGATGAACTATGAGACATTTTGAGTCTTTGTGTGCTCTGTGTTTTTAATTTGAATCAAAAGTAAGATGAACTAGCTTTAGTTTATTCTCAAATGTGCCTCATGTGGATCCCTAAAGCCAACACAGCCAGTAGTTATATTTAATATATGTTGCAAAGGGTTGAATCAAACTGCATCACCTACTTTATAACTAATGTTTCCTCATTGTGTTTCATCTGTTATTCATCTGAAACTCATCTGCAATTTTAAAATGAAATGTAAAATGTGTTCATATCTCCTCCAGATGCTCCAAAGCTTCCCTCTGTGTCAGTGAGTCCTTCTGCTGAGATAGTGGAGGGCAGTTCAGTGACTCTGACCGGTAGCAGTGATGCTAACCCAGCAGCTACTTGTACCTGGTACAAGAGCAATGGAGATGGAGTGACTTACAGCTCTACTGAGATCTGTGCCTTAAAAGGATCAACAGTGGACATTAGCTGCAGCTACAGATACCCATCCTCTGTAAAGAGAGCTGAGAACAGATTTTGGTTCAGGACAGTGCAGAATGAGAATTATGTGGATCTGAAAAATGAAGCGAGGTATTTAAGTTGTGTGCAGTATAACTGTGGTAACAACGACTGCACTCTGAGAATCACAGACCTGAGAGAGAGCGACTCGGCTGAACAGATGAAACACACACTGTCATTTGTAGAACATTATTTGTTCAAACTAAGAAATGGTAAGAAAAGAGTGTCTATTCCACTTCTCAAAATGTACATCAGCTTTCACAGTGAATGATGAAATTGATATTCAACAAAGTCTTTGCTGAGATTAAAATCTTTAGCCGACTGTTCTTTTGTTTTTGCTGCTTGCATTTAACCCGTCGCTATTATTCAGTAACATTTATTGGTAATTCCAAATGTATGAGGATTGCCCAGTGATATTTTAATATTTAAATCTATCTAATCTATTTTAACTGAAATTGTATTTTTGGTGCATGTGTTGCTAATATATTTTAATAACTGTGTTCATGGTACTGAGCCTTGTTAAAATCCCATATTAAATTATACAACTTTTTTGCAGAATCAGTTTTTGTTGGATATTTTTCCTTCTAGTAAAAAAATCTTTATTTTGGGGAATTTAAGCTTTTAAGTGTCAGTTTAAAGTGGAGCAGTTCTCACCAAGAAAGTTGTGTAAAAGCTGAATTGATGCACTCATTGACTCTATTTCAGCAGCTGTTATGTGATTTTGCCTGGTTTATCACTGTAATATTTTATATCTTGTAATGTAACCTACGATTCATGTTGTGTTTTGTATTGTTTTTATATGGTGCAACTACTTTTTGATGTTCAATACAGTCAATTTGAAACCATCTTTCTCTTTTTTCTTCAATGTGCAATAGGTTGGTAGTGGAAAAGGACTGACTATATGTTATTTAGGTTTTAAATATTAAAGGTTATTGGTTATTTTATTGAAATTAGTAGTAATAGTAATAGTAGTAGTCAATTAACTTCATATCATGGTAATTCTGTAGAATTATTTAACAAAAATGTGGCCAACCAAAGCAGTAAGGGAATAAAAGGTTTGGTATATTTATTGAAACTTTAAAAGGTTCTATATTGAACCATTTTGTCTAAACACAAAGAACCCCAAGGATTCTTTTAAATGAACCCTCTGAAACGGTTCTATATAGAACCATTTGAGGGTGCCAAATACGTACCAAGCTATAGAACCCTTAAAGGTTGAATATAGAAGCACTTGTTCTTTGTGTCCAGGTGTTTTGTCTCTCCACACATCACACAACTCCTGAGCCTCCATGAGGTGAAGCAGACGAGTGTGAGAGGCAGCGTGAGGCTCTGCATGGTTCCTGTCTGACCTGCTGTCCTCAGTACTGTTACAACCTCCACCCATAAATACATATTCCTCATTATTACATTTATCAATCACTTCATTTAAAGCATGGAGAAACACCACTCTCTCCACTCCCACAGCCGGAGCATCAATATTAATAAACACCATCTTTACGTCTTCACACACTGCTCTCACTTTTAACAGACGGCCTTTAATAACTTCTTCACTTTCTGCAGACTGAGGAAGAAAGTTTGTGGAAACAACAAGTCCAGCCCCACAACTGTTACTGGTTTGTGACTGAAGAAGGTTTCAGCAGTCCACTCTGTCCTCCAGTCAGTCTGGTTATCAGCAGTACTGTGTGTCTCTGTACCAAAATAACATCCAGCTTGTTGAGAGAACACAGCTTGAAAAGAGACGCCCTTTTCCCATCAGCCCTTGCTCCATTTATATTCAAGCTGCCTGTTCTTATGTCTCCCATAGCAGAGAAACAAGGTGTAAAACAGAAAAGAGTGAACAAAGCAGGAAAAAGAAGAAGTAACTATTTGACTCATTCATCCAAAACATTTCATCCTCTCAGAAGACACATAAACAGTATCATCAAAATCCTCCACTGTGAACTTCAACATCCAGTTGAACTCCTCAGTGTTGTTCAGAACCATGAAGACCTGCCTTCTGAAGGAGACAACATGTCTCAGGTGTGGAGGTTTACAGCCCAGAGGAATCAGTTTGACTGGAGACATTAACTGTCCGTGTCTCTCCAGTTCTCTCTGCAACATTTCATTACTAATGAACGGAGGAACTCTGGACAGAATGATGTTTCTGGCTGGATGAACCAGCGGTACCACCTGAACAAAGGTGTCCTGGATCACTACACCTCGTTCAACAACCGTGCTGACTTTATCAATACTGTCCAGAAAAATAACAACTCCATTGTTCATCCTAGATTTGGACTTTATACCATCATAACCGACTATTTCTCTGATTGCTGGACTGCAATCCTCCACAGAGCAATTAACAGTGGGACAGAGTTTGACTCTGTGTCTGTGTGTGAGTGTCTCCAGCTGAGGACGATTGATACTGATCCACTAAAACTACAGCACAGAATACTACTGCAGAAATAAATCTAACACACAGACACACAAAAGATAGAAACACACTCGCTCACTGAAATGCACACCCACATTCACTAAGAGAGAAACAGAGAGAGAGAACTGACCTTTGACCCACAGCTTCACTTGTTTCTTCATCAGTTTGCGTCCCTCCCTGTTGTAGACGGTGCAGGTGTAGGTCTTACTGTCATAGTTTGTGGGGTATTTCAGGGTCAGACTGTTTCCAAGCAGTTTTCTCTTCATCTCTGTTCGACCTCTGTAATATCTGTGCTGTTCTTCAGGCTGGTCAGAACCGTTCTGATACACATGGAGCTTCCTGTTGTCTCCATTCCTCCACTCAACTTTAGTGTCTTTCAGCAGGTGAACTGTGGTTTTGCAGGGCAGCTGGACAGACTCCACCCCTGAATCCACCTCCACCTGGTAGACTGAGAGGACAACAAACCACAACATCAGCTGAACAGACAGCAGCAGGAACTGTGATGGTAACATGACCTCACTGTCTCATCCTTCTCTTATAATCCCAGACCTCACTGTCTGTCTCAACAGCCAGGGAGGTACCAGAGTAAAGATGCTGCCCAGGTGCATGATGGGTAGTAGGGGTGTCAACGTTTACAATTTTTTCTACACGTGTAAACGGGGCTTCTAACCGACGTGTACACGGTTACACGTCGGAGATTTATGATCTCTTTCTATCGCAGTTGTGGTAGCACCGATGCCAGCAGCAGTCTCTCCCTCCAACTTGTTCGGGTGTTTCCATCACAGGTGGTTTAGCGTGGATTCCGTGCTGTTGTTGTAAGCCAACTTTGCCTGACATAGCCTCCACTCAACTTGATTTCCACTGGCAGTTTGTTCAAAAAACACACAGTGCTCCGCTTGTTGACCGCCGCCATCGTGTCCCCCAGTCAACTTGAAGTGATGTGACGCGACACTGGCTGTGGCTGCGGGTTTTTTTAAAAATTTTTTATTATATCAACGTAACATTGTGCCCCATTCATCTATTATGTATGCGGATAACTGCGCTAGTGGGAACATTTTAGTGTATAGTTAGTTAATGTTATTATCTGAAGCTTTCAGGCAACATTATCTTACTTTCACTTTTAAAAATTGCGTCCGTCCAATTTTCCTTCAGGCGTCGGTATCAATTTATAGCGGGTCGGCTCTGGTACGGAATGTAATCTGTGCTACTGTCGGAAGACGGGTCGGATGCGGTGACCCGTGCAGGACTCTGCTCTAAGTGAACATTTTAATCCTCTAGCCAATCATCAAGCTAAATATCCAACATGCTAGTTAACGTCAAAGACTGCGGTGGAAGACAACGGTAAAATATTTCCACTAGATTTATTTATGCCTGAATTTTTAAGGTGTGGCGGCTTTTATTTTGCCGTGGCGGTGCGCCACAGTCAATTACATGTAGAGGAAACCCTGAATACTATATATATTGATGAGAAATGAACGAGGAGGAGGAGGAGGAGGAAGAAAAAAAGACGTGTAAACGGTTATTGATTTTTCTAAACGGTTATGATTTGTTATCCGTGTACCCGTTTACACATGTAGACGTTGACACCCCTAATGGGTAGTGTAGTAGTAGTGACATACCTGACATGAAATACTGCCTAAAATATACTAAAAGAGCTCCAACAAGAAGTCCAAGAACCAGGAGAACCAGGAGAGCTTTGGCCCAGGATGGGAATCGTTCTGTGGGAACCAGAAACATAAAGAACATGACCTCTGACCTCTGACCTCTGATCTGTATCTACAGGAGGTTTTAGGGTTAGTTGCTGACCTCTGACCTCTGATCTGTATCTACAGGAGGTTTTAGGGTTAGTTGCTGACCTCTGACCTCTGATCTGTATCTACAGGAGGTTTTAGGGTTAGTTGCTGACCTCTGACCTCTGATCTGTATCTACAGGAGGTTTTAGTGTTAGTTGCTGACCTTTGACCTGCAGCTGGACGTCCATCACTCTCAGTTCTCTCTGTCTCCCCCCTCTGAACCATCTGACGGTGCAGGTGTAGGAGCCGCTGTCTGAGTGGTGGAGTTTTGTCAGATTGAGGCTGAGGTCTCCAGTTTCCAGAGCATCAGTCTTCATGGATGTTCGGCCGCTGTAAAGCTGGTTTTGGTCTTTAAGTTTGTCACCTTCCTGTTGACGCTGGTGGACGGTTGAAGGATTGAGATCGTAGCGGCTCCACACCACTGAGGGCTCGTTCAGTCCATCAGTGTCAAAATCACAGGGCAGCAGGACAAACGGGTCCCAGTCATAGACCTCCACAGCTGAGGCATGCTGGGAAACTGTGAGGTCACACAGACAGAGAGGGTCAATGACAGCAGCCTTATTTCATGTCATGAGTGAATGTGGTCCTCTGCAGTGTGTGCAGCCTGTAAACTGTGCTGCTAAAGCTCAACTCAGACTCTGTGTGAATGAAGGCCAACATTTACATCCACATGTGACGCTGCTGTCAGCAAAGCATCATTATTACGTTTGTGAACAGAAGCCATCAGAATGTGAGCGAGCTGCAGGGATCTAATCCTGAAGAACAGAAGTGAGGACAGTGTGACTGTACAGTCTTCTACATTCATCAGGGTTTAAAGACACAGTGAACATCTGCTGCCTTTAATCTGTTCTTCATGTGTTTCTGTGAAGAAAACATGCTCCTGCAGCTGAAACACACTGATGAAGTGAAGATGACACAGATCCACATTAAAGACATGAGGTTGGACCGAGGTGACGATCAGATCAGAGGGAGGAAGGTTATCTTACCGTGCACGAGGATCACAAACACCACAAACATCTTCATCTTCCTGTCACAACTACAACAAGCACAAAGTCCTCTTTACTGAGCTTCACTTCAGAAACACATGGAGGACATCAGTTCACAGCCAGTCGTCACTTTGCTGCTGCTGACCGTCCACTGACACCAGGACTGAACTCAACTTTCACTTTGAGCTGTTTCCAGTGAAGCAGCTGCTGGAATGTGAACAAACAGGTCCAACATGTCTTGTTTTGATACGTTTGTGGATATTATCTTTAATATCTCACACAGACGTGTGTGTGTGTGTGTGTGTGTGTGTAAGCAGCCTTCAGATGAAAATAAAATTGACTAATGGACGATCAATATTCCCTTTGATGTAAATACTGATTAACTCATTTGTTAAGGGAGTCTGGTGACTCTCTGGGTGACAGACTGTTGTTGACCCGTCGGCCGTTGTCAGTTCAGAGTTGAGCTCCAGAGTTTGTTAAAGCAGCTCTCTGGAATGAAGTCAGACTGCCACAGATCACTTCTGAGGAAAGAGGAGGAGCTTCAGTTTCCTCACAGTTTTCAGAGCTGTTGGTCCAGTTTGTGTGAGCATGAAGCAGCCTCAGACTGACAGACAGGAAGCTGAACCTTCAGTCCTGCTGATTCTCTGTACAAGAACCAAACGTCTTCATCATCTGCAGAGTGCTGTGGAATTTCAGTTTGTATGACCATTTAGATGAGATGAAGACTCAGAGACACCGATGACTTACGTTGAGATAGTTAAAAGAACAAGATCATGGAGGATCAACACAACATCACATCTGTGACGTGTTCCAGCAATCTGAACTCGGCACTTCCATGACAGTAAACCAGCCACATTATAATCATTGCAGAAGCATTCATCTAATTACTACCCTACAGCAAGCCAGCATATAAAACGGTACAGTATCATCACTGCTTGGTTCCACTCACACACACACACACACACACACACACAGCTAACGTAGCCTTAGACCTATATTAGCTAGACAATAACCTAGACCACTTTACCGACTTTCCAAGGTTACACATTAACACAGCTTGCATAACAAAAAGAAAATCATGGGCGAGTAAGTGCAAACTAGAAATACAGGCAACACATCTAAAAGTGTGACAGTTTGAAGAAATAACTACTGTGACTGTTAGTAGGAACAACAATGTTTACAACAGCAAAGTCACAGTAAACTCAATATCTGGAAGAAGTTCAGATAAACAGCCACACAGACAGCTGTTGGATTAGATTATTCTTAACTCTCATTAACAAGCAGTTAGCTTAAGGACAAATGAGTGCTTTTCTGAAATACGACTCATATTTAAGCACGTTGAATAAGTGGAAGGCGACTTGTTAGCCGTCTCATCTATGTGTGTGGTGGAGTTCTCAGTGAGGCAGCAGCTTCTCTCTCTCTCTCAATTCAATTCAATCAAAGGAGATTTATTGGCATGAAAGTTTCAACAACAATATTGCCAAAGCTCTGATGACTGAGCATAAGCTGGACATGATTGGTTTATGTGAAACATGGCTGAAACCTAATACCTTTCTGCCATTAAATGAAGCCTCTCCTCCTGACTATAACTACGCCCATGTTGCTCGGGCCTCTATACAGGGGGGAGGTGTTGCTCTAATCTACAGATCTATTCTCAGCCTAAGCTCCAACCAGGATATTAAATTTACTTCATTTGAGGCTCTGGTTTTAAAACCATCCTCATCAAATAGTAACAGCCTTGTCCAGGGAACAGGCTTCACCTGGTTGTACTGTACAGACCTCTTACTCCCAGTTCCTAGAAGAATTTGGTGAATTTATTGCAGATCTTGTGACGCGTTCAATAAAATCCTAATCATTTTGGATTTCAAAATTCACTTAAATAAGCCCTCTGACCCTCTAGGGAAAGCTTTTTTGAGACTTCTTGATATTTCCAACTTTATTCAGCTTGTCCATGAACCCACTCACTCCAGTGGAAACACTCTGGATTTGATCATTTCCCATGGACTTGATGTGTCAGCCCTGAACGTCGCTTCTGTCTCCTCTGCTGTGTCGGACCACTTTCTCATTACATTTGAAGCATCATTAGCCTGTCCCTATGTCAATGACACTAATGTTTTTACTTCTCGTCCTATCAGCCCGGCAACCACAGCGACGCTCAGTGATAAAGTGCCCGGGGTCCTGGCTCCCTTTGTGACTGTGACAATACCTGTGGAAAGTCTCATGAATGAAGTGAACTCAGCACTTGTTTCGCTCCTCGATTCTGTGGCACCGGTCTCTACCAGGACAAGACGACCAAAGAAATCTACTCCCTGGTTTACTGACGAAACCCGGCGTAAATCTAAACTGGAGGTTTTTCATCTTGCCTGGCATGATAGTGTACTAAACTATAAGCGTGCTCTAAATACTGCTAGAACTGCATATTTCTCCAGCCTAATAAACAATAATAAACACAATCCTAGATTTCTCTTTAACACTGTGACTAAACTTACTCAAAAACCACAGTCGGTGAGCTGTGCACCCTTTAATGCAAATGATTTCTTAGATTTCTTTTGCAATAAAATTGATGAGATCAGAATTAAAATTAACTCATCATCTCTGGCTTCCTTGTCAAACTTTGTCAAAAAATTACCTGCTGCCGATTCTCAGTTAGTCTCAGCTCTAAACACTTTTGAAAATATCTCCCTTCAGATACTGTCTAAAATTGTCTCATCCTCTAAACTAACTACCTGCGTCCTGGACCCCTTTCAGACAAAACTGTTTAAAGAACTACGTCCAGCACTGGGACCTACAATGTTAAATATTGTTAACTCATCTCTCATGACTGGTGTTGTCCCTTCTAGTTTTAAGTCTGCTGTGGTTAAGCCTCTACTTAAGAAACCACACCTCGACCCAGGATCGCTAAATAACTATCGACCAGTATCCAACCTTCCCTTCTTCTCTAAAGTCTTAGAAAGAGTCGTGTCCCAACAACTTTCAGGCTACCTGCTCAATAATAATCTCCTGGAACCTTTTCAGTCAGCGTTCAGAGCCTGTCACTCCACTGAAACTGCCCTTACTAAAGTGGTAAATGACATTCTACTTAGCTTAGACTCTAACTCGACCTCAGTGCTCATGTTACTGGATCTCAGTGCTGCATTTGATACTATAGATCATGGCATACTGTCAGACCGACTTGAAAGTCATTTTGGCATCTCTGGCCTGGCCCTAGCCTGGCTAAAATCGTACCTGTCCGAAAGAACACAATGTGTTTCCTACAATGGTACGTCATCAGTCTTACTGCTGTGAAGTATGGAGTTCCCCAGGGCTCTGTTCTGGGCCCTTTACTCTTCTCTTTATATATTTCACCTCTCGGCCAAATTATTCGGAGCTATGGAATACATTTCCACTGCTATGTGGACGACACTCAGCTGTATGTGCCCATTAAAGCTGATGACAAATCGCAAATCACGAAACTAGAGACCTGCCAATATGCAATGAAGAAGTGGATGTCAGAAAACTTCCTGCTCCTAAATTCGGAAAAAAACTGAGATGCTGGTCATCGCCCCCGCCAGACAGAGACACCATGTTGACCAGGTGACTGTAACTCTCGACAACTGTGTTATTTCTCAAAGCTCAACCGTCAAGAATCTAGGTGTTACTTTTGATTCTACACTCTCCTTCGATCAGCACATCAAAGAAATTACCAAGATCGCCTTCTACCACCTGTGCAATATAGCTAAAATTAGGTCCTTCCTGTCCACCGCGGATGCAGAGATCCTGATTCATGCCTTTGTTTCGTCTAGGCTTGATTACTGCAATGCCTTATTTTCAGGTCTTCCACGTGAGAGCACTAAAAGTCTTCAGATGGTTCAGAATGCTGCAGCCAGAGTCTTAACACGAACAAGAAAGTTTGATCATATTACACCAATCTTAGCATCTCTGCACTGGCTCCCAGTACATCTAAGATCAGACTTTAAGGTGCTGCTGATGACAAACAAAACTGTACACGGCCCCGTCATACATGTCAGATCTCATTAAACCATATATTCCAACTCGGGCATTACGCTCTCAGAATTCAGAGCTCCTGATGGTTCCCAGGATTAATAAGAAGTCAGCTGGCTGCAGGGCTTTTTCCTATCGGGCTCCTTTCCTCTGGAATAACCTCCCAGCTGACATCAGACAATCTGGCTCTGTTGACGCCTTTAAATCTAAACTCAAAACTCACTTCTTCGATTTAGCCTTTAATTAGCCCTGATATCAACTGTAAGCTTCTTCAGTGGGTCGGTGTGTCTCAATGAGTTCCTATACTACTAGATTACACTGTGCTGCCGACGAGAAACAATCTGTTTATTCTGATAAATACTGCATTTCTCTAACCTTTGTTTTTGTTTTCTGTTCCCACAAGCTGCAAGCTGTGTCACTCTCTATAGCTTTCTCCTCCTCCTCCTCTCTCTCCTCCTCTTCTCTCTCCTCCTTCTCTTTCTCCTCTTCCCCTCTTTCTTTCAGGCTCCCTTCTGATGGACCACGGCCCCCTGGGAACATCTACCGTTTCCAGGCTCCTGCTGCCTTGAAATACTAACTGATCTGGATCGTCACACCCCGGGCTCTGCTGGATCATTGCTCTCCTCTGTTTCATCATCTCCTCATATCTATATTTCTGTTAACCTTGATGCCTCTCTCTGTCTGTTACTAATGATCTTGTGTGTCCTGCCCTCTTCCAGGTCATCATGGTGGACAGGAGGTCGTCTGGCTCGGGCTCCACTTGGTGATGCCTCGTCCTGCTCAGTCGTCTCCTGGATCCACTCACTTTACATAACTTGTATCAGACTTTCTGTTGATGTAACTTGTAAACTGTGAATTGTTGCTCTTTTCTGTACACGCAACATCTATTGCATGTCCTGTTCCTGAGGTTTCTTCCATTGTTTTTTTTACCCTGTTAAAAGGTTTTTTTTTCCATCAACATTTGAAGTTTTTCCTCACTCTAATCGAGGGTCTAAGGACAGAGGA
Source organism: Sparus aurata (assembly GCF_900880675.1). Classification (NCBI taxonomy): domain Eukaryota; kingdom Metazoa; phylum Chordata; class Actinopteri; order Spariformes; family Sparidae; genus Sparus; species Sparus aurata. The sequence continues at coordinate 245,485 of NW_022045103.1, forward strand.
TGTTGTTCACTGTACAGATTGTAAAGCCCACTGAGGCAATGTGATTGTCATTTTGGGCTCTATAAATAAAATTGATTTGATTTGATTTGTGTCCACGTTTTTTACTCTGTTAAACTCAAACATGGAGTCCAGATAAGGCCAAGGATTTTCTGAAAGTTCCTGCTCCGGATCATTATCAGACTCAGACTGAGACTCAGCGGATTGTCTTTGTTCTCCTGATGCAGCCAAAGTCGCGTTTTTGTATTAACAAACGCAGTCGAGAGCGTGGCTACTTTGGTGGTGTCCTTATGGGGAGGGATGACTTATTTCCGCTTTTACGTAGATCCCAGTGGAGAGCGTGCACTGTGATAGGTTTCCTTCTTTGACAAACAGCTCGTGTCCAATAGTATTTTAGAAAAAAACAAACAAAAAAGAGCAGACCTGAAAGTAACGAGTACTTTTCAGCCCTCCTAGAAATTAACTCGAGTAAAAGTAAAAATATTCAAAGAATCTAATACTCAAGTAAAGTACAAATCCTCTGGATATGTACTTAAGTACAGTACTCAAGTAAATTTACTCTGCTACTGTCCACCACTGGACTTCACTACTATACAGCGCAATGGGCTGGACGTTTTTACACTGTTGTGTTTTTTTTTACATCCCTTTGCACAACAGGAATTTATTTATTCATTAAAAAAACACAAAAGAGGGTCAGGGACTCAAGCAGCCCTTTGGCCCGATGTGGTCACGTGCCTGCTGTAGTGCTATAAAACATGACACACCTTCAGTACCAAACTAATAAATGAGTTTCAATGGATCATTTGTGTGGACTTTGTCCTCTACAGTTGCTGCAACAGGCCATAAAACTGAGGACAGTGTGACTGCACAGTCTTCTACACTCAACACAAATATCAACACAACACAACACTCAACACATTTTTATCGAGTTCAACTCAAAGATTTCAGACTTTTTATGCACAATGTGTGTTAGTGAGCTCACTCTATTGCACTATTCTCACCCCGGAAGCTCAACCCTGCCTAACGCTGCCTGGTTGACTTCCTGTATAGGACTGCAGAGTGTGAATTCTGTGCTGAGCTGGCACCATGTAATTGCATCCTCTTATTTATTTATTCATTTGCACTACATTGTCCTCTCTTTTTGTTGTACTGTTGTAGTTATGTGTGGTGTCCTTGAGTGCTTTGAAAGGCGCCTTCAAATAAAATTAATAATTATTATGACGTTGGACCGAGGTGACGATCAGATCAGAGGGAGGAAGGTTATCTTACCGTGCACGAGGATCACAAACACCACAAACATCTTCATCTTCCTGTCACAACTACAACAAGCACAAAGTCCTCTTTACTGAGCTTCACTTCAGAAACACATGGAGGACATCAGTTCACAGCCAGTCGTCACTTTGCTGCTGCTGACCGTCCACTGACACCAGGACTGAACTGGACTTTCACTTTGAGCTGTTTCCAGTAAGTCACATGTTAGACGCTGCTTCCTGTGACGCCCACAACTGTGTTTCTGTCCTCGTCTCTTGTCTTAGTTCTTTATTTTTGCTTTCACCGCAGTAACACAGCCTCGATAAACAAGTGTCATGATGGCTGTGCTGACTGTTCTGCAGTTGTCTCAGGTGTCTCTATTAGACAGACATGTCCGTGAGCTACAGCAACATAGACAGGTGTTTGAGAAGGTTTGACACAAGGGATGTGATGGAAAAATATTAGTTAAACTCTTGTGTGACATTTCTATAACCCCGTGTGTTTGTATGTGAAAGGAGAAGTGGTTAAATGAATACCACATCCTGTCTCAGGAGTTGTTGCAGTCTGTTTCCTGTATGATGCATATATTGTTAAACCTGCATGTAACCACTAACAATAGTTGAAACGAACACCACCTGTCATTGAGAATGTGACATGAGAAACATGAACTAAGAATGTTTGTTCTGCTAGTGATACAGTCAGTGCTGGTATGGACTCTACCAGCCTAGTTAATGTGGTCAGTCAGGGACGTAGTGCAGAAAACCAGACTGATAGCTGAGTTTATAACACTGAGACTGTCACCTTCTCTCACCACTCTCTCGCTGAATACTTAAGTATATTCAGCACTTTTCAGATTATTTGTATGAATATAAGATGTGTTTAATCTGATTGTTCATCAAATAAATTAATTCTAAAAAGTGCTGATTCAGCTCTGAGGCAGCATGTAATCTGTAAAGTAACTAAAACAGTGTTTTAAATAAATGTAGTGGAGTAAAAAGTACATATTTGCAGAAATGGAAATACTCAAGTAAAGTACAAATACCTCAGAAGTGTATTTAGTGCAGTTCTGAAAACTAAACCTGGGCAGAGCTCATGTCGCCCTCTGGTGGTTGTTTATGAGAACATCAGTGATGAACTGATTGTCTGACAGGAATCTTTTAATATAAAGTGCTAAATGTTTACATTCAGATGTTTCTCAGAGCTTTAAAGTTAGTTTTAAAGAATGACTTTTCTCGCTGGCTTCAGATGAACTGACGACCTGTTAGAGGCTCAAACTGATAAAATATCACAGAATAACAGGAGAAGTAAATAAGAATCTAATATTTGCTTTAAAGAGGCTTCAGTGTTTGTTTCTGTTGCAGCTTTATTTATCTATCAGTTATGATTCTAGGAACAAGTCCAGTTATTTTAGGCAGAAATGCTCAGAATTTAATAAACAACAGCTGAAGTCAATATGTTACAGTACAACTATGACTATGAGGCCTCAAACATTCCACTGCAGCCTGTTAGGTCCCGTAGTTAAAGTGTCCGGAGTCCACAGAACCTTTTCTGGTTCAGTTGTTTCCAATGAGCAGGGAGCAGAATTTGGAGGAATGCGGTCCAGCTCATTCAGCACTGGACCGACCGGCACCGCCTGGAGCCAACGCTGCTGATCCCCCCTCAGTGTTTGTGACCACAGTCAGCAGCAACTGTGACCTCAGAACATTCGTCTGTAAAACTGCCAGAGCATCAAAATCTAAAAGAAGAATAAGAAAAGTCAGACACTTCAGCTGGACTTGAGTCCGTCCTCCGCTGCCTTCTCCACCTCCTGGTGGCTCTTCATATGTGTCTTCAGACAGTGACTCTGAGTGAAGGCTCTCTCACAGACGGTGCACTCGTACGGTCTCTCTCCGCTGTGCGTCCTCATGTGGACCGTCAGATACGTCTTGCGAGCACAAGCTTTCCCACAAACCCCGCAGACATACAATTTGACGCCCGTGTGGATTTTCATGTGTGCGGTGAGGTTGCTCATGCGATTGAAGTGCAGGCCGCACTCTGAGCACTGGTACGGCCTCTCCCCGGCGTGGATGATCATGTGTCTGTTCAGAGCTTCTTTAGATGACAGGCCCTTGCCGCACTCGGTGCAGGTGATCGTCACCTTGGTGTGTGTTCTCAGGTGAACCTTCAGCTCACCTATCATGTAGAAGGTTTTGCAGCAAACGTCACAGAGAAACGATTTGTCTCACTCTGAGTGAATTTTCTCGTGCAGTTTCAGTTTTGCAGAAGTTCCTAAATGCTTCCCACAATAGTCCGGCAGATTAGTGAGATAATCGTTCACTTTGTGATACAAGCATCAAACTTGGCACAAATATTCTTTGGGAACCACTTTTTCCAAAAAGCCCGTTAGCCACACAAAAAATCCAATATGGCCACCAATTTCCAAAACAGCCGCCATTGAAAGCCATTAGACTTGGTATCTGACCTGGATTGAGATTGGATAATCACATTTTGATGATCTTGATATTTATATGTAGGTGAAAGGATATGAGCTTTTCAACTCTTCGTTAAAAAGTCAAAAAATGTGTTAAATTGTGAAGATAGACGGCAATGAATGGCAAAATAACACCTTTTTGTACAAATTTTCGTTAGTTTAGTTAATTGTTTTCTCACAGTTTTTGGTATTTTGTTTGTTTGTTTTGTTACATTTGATACATTTTATATCAATAGAATGAATTTAAAATGAATGGGAAATGATCACTAGTTTGAACTGAACAGGGCACCCTTCCCAGGTTAAGTAACAGGGCTCGACAGTGCAAATGTTTTGCTCGCATTTGCGAGTTGATTTTGCATAATTGAAACTTCTTGTGTGATAAAATTTTACAGAAAACTGCGAATTTGAGTCAAAAAATGGCCGCCATCTTGAAAACTAGCCTTGAAATAGGGGTGGGCGATATATATCGTTTGCGATAATATCGTCATTGTTGTCTTGACGAGGTGCAAATTTCCGTTATCGAGTAATTAAATTACTTCGCCAAAAATATTGAAACGCACCCGGAAACTCCTCACATCCACTTACTACACGGTGCAGCATCGCTCTCTCATAGCAGGATTCAGTCACACACCAGTGGGCCTACGAGATCACATGACCTCTTGCTAGCATCCTCCTTGCAACAGTTTAGCAGCGCGTCGTGATGGCAGAGAGAAAATGCAGGCGCCTCCAGTCCCTGAAGCTACCGGTACTTCGGATGATTGTTGTGTCCGCTTGTTAGCTAGCGCCAAGCAAGGAACGGTTGCTACTTTCAAATTAAAAGCCCCCCGCTAAGAACCCAGTTCTAAACTCCGATCGGGTAAAATGTAATGCTCTTATTTTGAAGACAAATTCTTTGTCTCCCTGTTCACAGTCGAACTTCGAGCTTCATGTCATGTCACATGTTTACACCGAACCCAGAGGTGGCTTTTGGAAATGGAGGAATATTTTAGAATGACAGGGCAGCACATTGCCGCCCTAACCTTGGACCAAATGTGCCGCCTTTTCTATCTAAAAAGGGCTGTGGACAGACTGGTGTTTCTGGCTCATAATCTGAAGTAGCCTAATCAGTGAACTGTTAGCCTAGAATGTTATTTATTCAAAGTTCTGCAAAGTTTCTGGCATCTGTCCGTAGCTGTAATAATACTGGGTATTTTTTCTATCTTAGAATGGTGGATTTTTTTTTCAACATTAATGTAATTTCTTTACAGATCTCTATATTTTTGTACAATATTTGAGAAAACCCTTAGTGAAGCTTTATAGCAAAAGTCTCTTTTGGATTTTTTTGTTGTTGTTGTACAATCCTGGATGGAACTTGAAGTTAGTCATTTGTTTAATAAGGCCATAAGATAGACTTGATGATGCACAATAATTCTCAAAATATGCATAGAGCACTTTGTTACAAATGCTACTGTTTTTATTTTATCATATGCTCTTGTTTGTCTGCACTGCAGCACAATTTACCTGACAGCTGAATGTTTACAGAATTCAATATTCCTACATTGTAGTTCAATTATTGAGTTCAAAAGTACAAAAATGGATGAAAATAAATGAGTGTTTTTCTTAAAGTTGAAATCTGTTCAACTTTTCACACCGCTGGGCACTCGGAAAAAGAGTTTTTGAGAGCCTTCAGCACTGAAAACACGTTTGGTGGACACAAGCCCTAACTCGGACAGTTCCAATCACATTTTAAAGGATATCGACTGATGATCATTATCGCCAAAATCCCCCAAAATATCGAGATATTGTTTTTTGCCCATATCACCCACCCCTACCTTGAAACAGTTTTTTTAGTTGCATCATTGGATTTGTCTACTCAAAATACATACAATTCGATGTCTAGATCTTTTAAATATGCCCAGCCATTACCATTCTACAATAGAAAAGGGGTTTTGGTACATTTTATGTGGCCGCCATCTTGAAAAATGGCCATCATATTGGATTTTCAGGTGGCTAACAGGCTTTTCTCAAAAAGTAGGGTCTCTGCATTATTCATGCAAAATTTGGTGCTCGTATCACAAAGTGAACGATTGTCCTGGAATTTGGACTTAATCTGCCGGACTACAAACCTGACAGCAGAAGTGTTTTATCCCCACGTGCAACAACTTGTGTCAGGACAGCACTCGGAAGTCGGCGATGGATTTGCAGCAAACGTTGCAGCAGTAGAATCATGTCATTAGTCAAGAGCACAGATTTTCAGTTTAAGAGCATGATTTCATTCCTTTTCAGTGACACAGCTCAGATTTTTTCTCCTCGTGCTCAAATTTTGTGCTTGTGTGGCAAGTGGAGGGTAGTAAGGTGTCACCGACAACGCCACCTGGGGAGTTTCGCCCCAGGAAATGGTTAATTGTGGAAAAGGAATAATTGATTACCTTTATTACAGGTCGCACAGTCCGAAATTACCACAGGCAAGAGACGTTTTTAGAAAAATCTAAACACAGTTTTATTTAACAGTTAATTAATAAAACAGACATCATTGGCTGACTCACTTGCTGCTAGGCTGTGGCCAAATGAAGGGGTGAACAGGGCTGAGGTTACCTTGGTGCCCGAAATCAAATCAAGGGAGGGAGAATTAACAAAAGCACCCGTGACACTGCACACACACACATTCGTGAAGAAAAGGGTCCACCACCAGGGATTAGGTCACCGTCAGGGGCCCACAAACAAAAAGAATCTCACACACACACACACACACACACTAACAATTCATTAATTGAATAACAATACATTAATTGAATAACAGGGAAATAAACAAAAACCCAAATCAAGAAAAAGGTTATTAAACCATGTTAACTGAATTAATAGAGGAGTCTCATTCCCAAAACACAATACAAATCTTAATTATATTAATTAATTAATGAAGTTCCCAGGGGCAGCAATCTAAGCCCCGGTGCCAGCTCCGCTACAAGCCTCTGAGGTCAATTGACCTCCGACGCAGCTCCGAAGAGCCGAGGAGACACAAAACACAGTTGCAGTATAACAAAACAGCAGGAGGTCCAGGAGGTGATGGCTTCTGTGTTTTTGGACCTCACCGGCACAGCGTTGTGGAGAGTCAGAATAAATATTCTAAGGCAACACACAAAATAGCAATCAGCTGGAGGCGGAACAACAGAATGGAAAGCGAGGAGCGGACAACGCCGACTTACCACGTGGAGAACACAACGACACCCAGATGGGCTTCCAGTGGGACGACCCAGCCCCACGGCACCAGCAGTCTGCCACACTGCAGCGGAGACAACTGTGTCACATTTACACAATCGACAAGTGAGTGGGGAGAAGAGGCAGCGGTGCGCTTTACTGCGCCTTACCTGTGCGCTGCAGAGATAACGTGCATCTGCAGAGATAACGTGCATCTGTGGTGAAGATGCCAAGGACGCTCCAACGCCAGCAGAGCCACACCACCTGAGCTTCGCCACGCTGACATCCACTCCGCCACCACTGAGGACGAGCAGAACGGCAAAAGGAGAGGGCGCGCCAGGTGAAACCACCTGCTATATAGAGGAGTGACCGCCCATCAATCAGTGCACCAGAGAGACACAGCACCCCGCTGTGAGGAGGGGTGAGGGTGCTCAGGCTACACTTGCATTTAAATTTCTTCTGCTTTCTTTCAAAATGTCTGCTTGAACTAAAAAAATCACATGCCTGTGCTCACATTTCTCCTTCTTGCACACAAAAATGTCGCTCGCATTCAAATGTGCCCTCTGCGCTCTCAGATCTAAGTGCACGTGCTCAGAACACACACCTGCTCACAGGTCAAGTTCTGCTCACGGATTTTTCTTGTGTATCAACACTGTCAACCAATAGAAGGCCAACTACTGTTGACCAATCAGATTATACCTGCTTCTTTGCGGGTGCGTTTGCTGTACTTCAAGGAGTGTCGCATACGAGCGGGCACTGTTTCTACCGGGTTTATCTACTTGCGCCCTCCAGGCTGTTAAATGTGGTGGTTCCCTTTATTTATGACGACTTTTGGAATAAAATATCAGTTAATCAATACACGGCAGCATGAGGTAAGGAACATTTTTCTATCTTTCAACAGGCTCACCAGTTATTATAATAAAAATATCCATATCTAACAGTTGCGCTGCTCCAACAAGGGCTCCGGTACGATCAACCTGGGAGATAATGTCAGTAAATCCGAGTTAAAACACAGACTTCGCTTATCCTGTGCAAATGCGCTGCGTGTGGTGGGATATTTTCTAAATCACTTGAGGTCCCCAGGTGATACTAGTATGTGCGAAGAGCTGGCAGCTCGTTATTGCGTCCCTCACCAACTCAACCACAACTTCAGTCCCTTCGCGGTCCAACATCGTTTTAATAATTCCCTGTCATTTAGCATCTCCAAAACATTCGGCTGTGACCAGGTCTTAGTGAGTTAGGAGTCCTCTGGACTACTTCTAAGGTCTCCCAGACTTAGGTGCTACTTTTAGGCTTAAAGTGTTTTGTGAATAACTCTTATTTTCAAAAATTAAGAGTCCTAAAGTTACGACTGGCACGCCCATTATTTTTAGGAGTTGCTCCTAAATTCACCTGTTAGGAGCTACTTTTAGTCTTAAGATTCTTTGTGAAAGGGGCCCTGATTTACATCCAAACACAACTTCAACATATTTAAATAGAACACATTCAGTTTCCTCAAGAACTGAAACACTGAACAAAACACAAAAATAACCGTGAGAACATTTAACATTTAACTCACACCGTTTGGTTGAATACTTTCCGAGTCTGACTTCCCACTTTCAGTTCCGTTTCTGTTTCCATCTGTTCAGCTGAACCTCTAAGTTTGGTTATGATGAAGCTGTGACGTGATAAAAGGATCTCACTTGTGTCGATTTAACGTGCCACCCCGGGTGAATGTTTTCTCACAACCGCTTCAACAGAAGGGTTTCTCTCCTGTGTGCACGGCCATGTGTCGGGTTATACTTCTCTTATGTCTAAATTCATTATTCAATTATTTACCACATTCAGAGAAAAGAAATGTTTTTTTCCTGTGTGAAACCTGATGTGTGTGATAAGATTTTGCTGTCAGCTGAATCTTTAACAACATTCACAACAACTAAATGGTTTCTCTCCTGTGTGAATCTTTCTGTGTCTGTCGAGATGGCACTGGTAGTTGAATCTTTTACCACAGTCACAACAACTAAATGGTTTCTCTCCGGTCTTAATCCTCTTACGAATCCTCAGTTTTGAGTTTTTGCTAGATCTTTCATCACAGTCAGAGGAAGTAAACTGTTCCTTGTCAGTACCACATCCTACACCACTTACAGGGACTTCAATGTTTTTCTGAGAGTTTAAACTTGACTGAGGTTCTTTGATCTCACTGCAAACATCATCATTGTCTTCAGCCTCAGGTTCAGGAGAGTCTACTGTCCTGTCTTCAGTCCCTGATTGTAAATGTCTATCTGGAACTTAGTTCCCGGCTGGTTCTGGTCCACCACAGTCATCATGAACATCATGAGAAATATTGATCAATTCAAACAGTGTGAAAGTGTAATATTGTGTTGGAAATTTACTTCTGAAAATTCTACATTTGTTTAGGTAAAAAAGAAAAACAATCAACAACAATACAATCACATGTTAAATGTTGATTTTAAGCTCTTTTCTGCACCTACATTTTGACGCTTCATGCTCCTTGATAACCTCCAATTTCAAATTTCTTGCGCCCACAATAAAGCTTTTATGCTGCATTCAGACAAAACGCGAAGAAAATATTCATGCTGCATTACTCACACTTTTTTGACTGCAGGGTTGTTAACTCTAAATCATGTCTACTCGCACAACGTGAATAGAACATGAATAGAACCGTGAATGCGTGGCACCCAGCCAGAGTCTGCAGCTTCCAGCGCTACCTGAAGCTAACAGGTGAACAGTTCTCAGCTGTGTAGCATCTGTCCATCTGTCTCCACTGAGTGGCAGCTTCTTAACAGGTTAAAAACAATAGATCTGTCTTGCCACATTGATGTGAACCCAAAACAAAGAGATTCTTCTGTGATTTGACCGCAATGAACAAACCAGAAGGATACTGAAATAACAACATCATAATGTCGCCTTGTAGAAAGTCTGAATTCATGCTACCTGAGGCTGGAAATTAGCCTCCAGGAGGGACAGTAGAGACTGTTGAGCCCTGATTTTCACTGAGATTTGGCTGAACTCAACCGTCCCAGACACCATTTACATGGAGGGGCTAACATCATTCTGGGCGGTCAGGAGCTGAACTCTCAGGGGTAAAACTCGGGCTGCTGGAGTGAATATACATAAATAACTACTGGTACAAATCCCACAATAGTCTCTAGTCACTGCTCTCCTACATAAAACTCCTGACTGTTATATGTCGCCCTCTCTACATACCCAGGGAATGTACTGTGATGTCATCATGGCAGTATACATTTCCCCAGTGAAGACACTGAGGAGGTCTTGAACACTCAGTACTGCTCCATCAGTGAGCTACAGTCCACACATCCTGTTGGAGAGGTCTCTGTTGCTACAGACTTCAACCAGGCCAACATGAAGAAGGTTCTCCCTGTCATCACTGTAAATAAAATATATTTTTGTGCGTTCATTTTTAGCTGCAATTATTGATCACTGCATTATAGGGAACTAGTGTAGAGAAAGGAGCCACATGAGCAATGTAGAAGTGTGATAATTTACAAAGCAGAAATGTGCAGAAGTGAAAATAGCAAGATAAGGAGGTGGAAAGTACATTGTCTGTGTTTACTCCTTCTAAGGTCTCCGAAGTGTCTACGTTGTAGGCAGTGGCGGCTGGTGACTGAAAAAATTGAGGAGGACAGGAGGAAAACCAGTCCACGGTGTCATGTTATTTTATACAAGTCAACTACTTATTATTTAATGAAAACTAAGCAATAAAACAATGACTTATAAGAATTCTTTAAAAAACATTTTATTAAATGGCTAATATACAAGACAAAAAAATACCACTGTATACATCTTCCGGGATTTGATCCCCAGTCACCTGCTCTACTCACTGTGCTACCACAGCAATCAATGTACATACTTCACGACAGCACAGGACATCACACACATCACTCATCACAATCGCCCGGTCGTGCCGCTAACTTTACGTCCTCCAGCAGGACGAACGAAACGAAAACTATGAATTATTTTTCTGACTGCTTCGCTCTGATTTCTCCCAACAGTTTTTTTTCTATCAGAAATTTGCTTATATTTCCTTTGAAACCGATTCCAATATCGCTGAAAACTCCATATTTCTTGTCCGAGCATGGCTGGCAGTGAAAGCTGTAAAATACCGTATTGACCCGAATATAGGACGACCCTGATAATAAGACGACCCCTCTTTTCAAGACTAATCTTCAGAAAAAGACTCTGATATCCAAAATGTGTTTCTCAGTAACAAACTCACACACCTTCCTGTCAATCTCTTGGAAGCGGGCCGCTTAGAGGACCACGATAAGCTTTTCTCTTACTGTTAGCGTTTTCAGACGATCTTTTTGGACCCGCCATCTTCGGACGTTACACTCCGTAACTCCATATTTCTTGGCTGGCTGACAGTTGTTTGGCGCCTCCGCTGCATTGATCTCCATTATCTTAAAATCAGCATCATAGCTCTGCCTTAGATGTCTGTTAACTTGCCACACTAGATCCACTTTGCTCCGTAAAATCACCGCGTCTCTCCATTTTTCATCTCCTGTCACTTCTTCTCCGCTGTGATTGACAGATAACCGCAGCCTAAGTGTCAGTGACGTCACTACAATAAGCTGGCGCCCTCTGCCGTTGCTGTCGCGTGGCGACCCAGACAACTATCAGCATGTGTCAACGGTTAGACCCCGATTATAAGACGACCCCACTTTTTCACATAATTTTAATCGAAAAAAAAAACTAACTCGTACTATATTCGGGTCAATACGGTACATAGAAGTATTTTTTGTTTACGGTTGTATAAACGTGAGAATGAAATTTGGGAAGTCTTATTGGACTAACCTGCTGTCAATCTTGTATTCTGGTTGCTGATTGGTAAGGGAGGACGTCCTCCCTTAGCGCGTCATTTTACGTGTCTTAGCCAATCATAGATCAGCATGAAAAAATCCTGAATGCATTGAGTGAATGGAAGGAGATCCCTCCCACGGAGGACAGAAGCCCTCCGTCCTCCTCTAGCCCCCACCTTCCTGCTCCCTGCTCCTCTCACAGACTGCTCTGTCTCCTCCGGCTGCAGCTGTAGCTGTTCAACCGTTTTAAGTGGATTTTCTTCCAAAGAAGAAACTTTTTTAATGATATAATATATATATAATATTTTATAAATGATACTGAGATTTGGTAATGATTTATTTCAACCAGTTACTCTTTCTTAAAAAAAAATGGATCTTCCTCTTGCCTCCCAAAAATAGAGGAGGACCAACCTCCTCTGCCTCTATGGACCAGCCTCCTCTGCCTCTATGGACCAGCCTCCTCTGCCTCTATGGACGAGCCTCCTCTGGTTGTAGGTCAACCAAAGGGCAGCAGTTTCTGCAGTTAGGAACTGGAAGTGTAGGTTCTGCTCTTTTTGCAGAGAAAGAGGAAACACAGCCAGCACTACCGGCAGCAGCTGCACGTGGAGGTCACATGGAGTCAGATAGTAACGAGGCGGGAGATGGAGTCAGATCCACGAGCCAATCCTGTTAAAGGTCGAGAGCCAACGGACCAATCCAATGGAAGAACACATTCATGCACTATTCAACTCTATATAGTATAATAGACTGGGTCAGGGACAGAAAGGGCTGTCAGACTTCGTGATTTGACATTGATTTGAGACAGAATATCTTCTCCTATCGCTTCATTAAAAGATCACGCAGGACTCGGATGACACACAGACTGAAGTGAAGGTAGAGGAGCTCGAGTCCAACATCACCAACATGAGATTCTGTGACTCGGGGAGTTTACACACTACACCATCAGTACACTAACATCAAGGGGGCTTTTAAAGCAGTCCGCCGCCCCACCTGGACTCCTCTGACTGGGCATAAGTGTGTTGCAGGACTGCTTTGAATGTTCTGTCTGCTTTATGTTTAAAGTTACAGCCACTGACCAGCAAACAGTCAATGTGGAGCAGAATGCAGAAGCTGTAACTGGATACAAACACAAATGCATAGAAGATGTCTGTGTCATAAAACCAGAAACCCTGGCTGACCAATGAGGTGCGAGCAACTCAAAAAGTATAAATAATGCTCAGAACTTGATAACATTTATCCCATTGAAATATTGACTGTGAAAGAGATACTGTATGATTACTATATCTAAACTGCAAGTAGTTGTACTACAGACTTAATTATCTTATTATTTCACTTAGCCAATTCCCCAAGAGTTTCTGAAAATGACAATGTATGGGGAAAAATGTTTTGTTACTGTTCTGTTGTTTCTGGACAAAAACTTTTATTATGTTGATAAAGTATTTTCTATTTACAAAACGTTGCCCAAATTCTGTTCTGGGTTTTGTCTAATTAATACTCCAAAGGAAAAATCATAAAAACACTTAAAGGTCATGAAAATTCATTCAGATTTAACACATTTATGATACAGCCACTTTAATTATCAAAAAGTATCAGTGTTGGCGGTAACGGCGCTGTATTTACTCGGTATCGGATCGAAACATAATCCTGCAGTATCGCAAACCATCAAACAGATTTCCCAACAGAATATTAACTGAAAGTACAAAGAGCACTAACACATCCAGACTGTCACTGTCCATCGGGACAAACCTCGCAGCTGCACGTTAACCGAACCTCCTCTGTTTTCATTCTAACATGTAAAACATGTCGTTATTTTAACACAAAGAAAGGAATATCGTCATGTAAAACATTTGCCGAATGAACAAGAAGGCTCGAATAGTTCAGACAGTGATGTAGACAGAGTTTCACAGAGTTTATAAAGTGTCTCTTAACTCAACTCATAAAACTGAGACATATTTTAAGGGAGTCTGGGGACTTTCTCCAAGAAGTAGCCTACATAAGTTACATAATGAGTGTATAATGAAGAGCACAGCTACCTCTAATTCAACCACTAGATTAATTTATATTGAACTACATGTACGTGCTCCATATATACTATGTAATGTAATGTAATATAATATAATATAGTATAATATAATAAATATTATATAATTTAAAAGTGACTCTGATCCATCAGATTTGATCTTCATGTCTGTGTACATGAAGGTGTGTGAGTGTCGTTATTTCACGTGTCTTTATTCAGAACAGAAAACACTTTTCAAAAGCAGTCACTAGGTGGCGGTACAACGCCTTCTCAACACTGTCAAATTACTGTTTTTACACTCCCACTTAATTTTACACCAGCATTTAAGCACTTGAGCAATTTCCACAACTAAGATCAGTGCTTGACCTCACAAATAATATCAAAATTATAAATCTAAGATTTTTTTCCTTACTTCTTTTTACCTTGCTCACAGGTTCCATAACACATTGAGCAGTAAACAGTACAGTAAGCATATTAGGCAGACTTAAACAGGGTAAAGTCCAATCTCTCCTCTGAGGTACTCACACTTTTGTCTTGTCAGTGGCTTGGTCAACATATCTGCCTTCATATCAACTGTTGGACAATACTGCACTCGTATTTGCCCATTCTGCACACATTCACCAATGTAATGGTAGTGAATGTCTATGTGTTTAGTCTGTTTTTATGTTTAGAATGATTGACAGGATTCTTTGTGATTGCGATGTCTCCTTGATTGTCCTCCATGGTCACTGTAGGTGAATCACTCATTCCAAGATCAGTCAGCATCTCTTCAGCCAGGTACCTTCTTGAGCTGCTTGGCTGAGTGCCACATACTCAGCTTCTGCTGTTGAAAGTGCAACAGTTGCCTGTTTCTTGCTGAACCAACTCAGGAACAATATATTACCAGTTGTTGAGCGACGGTCATCCTGATCTCCGGCCCAATCAGCATCTGAGAAACCAATCACAGTTCCTGACTCTGACTGCTCATACTTGAGGGCAACGTTCACTGTACCCATCAAGTATGGAAACATTCTCTTCACAGCCGTCAGATATGCAGCATTTGGATTTGCATTGAACTTTGACACAACACTCACTGCTTGTGCTATGTCTGGTCGTGTGGCCATTGCAGCGTACAGTAAACTACCTACCATGGACTGATAAGTGCTTGGGCTTCACGGGTTTACTGACACCATCATCTTTTCTCAACTTTACATTTGCATCAGCAGGGGTTGCAATGGGGTTCTGACGAATGGTTTCAATGTGATGCTTCTGATGAAGAAAGACACAGTTCTTTGCTTTGTCTTGGACAACAGAGATGCCAGGATATAGGACAGCTCCCCATGTCCTTCATCTTGTAGCGCTTCTTGAAAGGTTGTTTCAACTCATCCACGCTTTCTGTTGATTCTGTGATCAACATCAGATCATCAACATACACAGCTAGTATTTCTAGCTCCTGTCCAGATCTTACAAACACACATGGGTCTGATGTGCTCTGTTTAAAGCCAATTTCTTTCATAAACTCTGTGAAAGCATCATAATATAATATAATATGATATAATATAATAAAGTCAGATTTGATCTTCATGTCTGTACATGAAGGTGTGTGAGAAACTAAAGCTAGCTGGGAGCATCTCACTCTCCGGCTTCTCCTCCGGTTCACAGCAGCTGCAAATAAAACCTGAGTTGTGACCTGAAGTTTCCCTTTTTAATCCACTGAGCTGCTGGGCTGTTGCAGTCCCTCCTGACCAGCCGGCTGCTGCTCTTCTGGGATCATCCTCCTCCTCTGGAGCCTCTCTTCACTGCTGGAGTCTCTGTGAGGCCACTTGTGTAGATTACAGCTTCAGAACCTCAGTAAACCCTGAATCTGCCTTTATTATAACACCAGGAGCAAAGCTTGCTGCATGAACTGTGTTCACTACATTTTACTGACAGAAGTTTTAAGTAAAACATTGAGGTATTGGTCAAAAATGATGAAACATTTTCATTAAAGATGATAAAATATGACACAAATGTGAACAAAGACCCACATGGAGCTGTTGACAGGACTTATGCAGCAAGAAATCTTTGTACCATCAGAGTACCACAAAGTTAAAATATGAAAGAATGTCCATTTATTCATTGATTAAATCATCTTTTTATTCTAAAAGCTCACAGCAATAATTAGTTTATGCATTATATGTATATATATTTGACTTTTGGTGAGTATTTCCATCGAAGGTTTGGTCTGAAGTTTCTAACTGTGGTCAGACGCCATTAAAGTTCTGGACCTGTAAATAAACCACTTCAGATTAATGAGGGATGTTTTAGTGTTTCTCTTTATTTTGTGACATTTGTGAATTTGTTCCCTTATTACAACTTTTATCATGTATTCTTCAGCTCAGAGAGTAGATAGACTTTTATTTTGTAAAGTAGAAAGCGAGCCTTTCTCAAACAGGAAGTTCCGTGCGTGCTCGTGCCTTTCAAAGCCGCCATCACAGCGGCCGTTAACTCAACAGACTGATCAGCTGTTTTAATCTCTCTGATCTGCTCCGACCGATGATGACGTGTGCTGACGAAACGCTCGTGATATCAGGATGAACATATCCATCAGGTCCGGATCCAGGGGCGGATCTAGAAACATATTTATGGGGTGGCGAGAGGGGGGCAGGAATTTTTGAGGGGTGGCAACATATGGTTGACGTATATATACTGAATTTAATCACAGTACACAAGGACACGGGCTGCCATTTACAAACTCATACAGACAACTTTATCTCATGCAATCAATGTCTTGTATTTGAGGTTCCATGTGAAACAGTACATATTAGGAATAAGTGACCATACAATGTGATCTCAATTAATAGGAGATGGAAGTATGGTAACACTACTGTAGATGGGCCATTATCACAGGAAAGGCATTAAGGTAAGACACAGGTGATAAGTGGCAGATGTGTGAGAGGGGAAGCAAACAGATTTGACTGTGTCAGAGTGCCAGTGTTGCAGACAGCATTTGTACAAGAAGAAACAATCCAAATAAAAACTTACCCATGAAGATCTATGGACTGAGCTGTACTAAGGTGAGCGTAAATACACTGTAGTAATAAATGGGCACGGCACTCAAACAAGGTGCTGGACATCGCTTTTATTGTTTACTCAGAACACACATTCTCCCTATTTGTCCCTCAGTAGCTTGAACAATGTTTGACAGGTCAGGTCTTTACTGATAAAGTCATGAGAAATACAGTACAATATATACAGTATTCACAGCAGTTAAGGAGACATGAAAGGGACATTTCATGCATGTAAATCTGAGCTGCTGTATCAACAAATTACACAAAAAGGCTCACAGAGTTACAAAAGGGTATGTTACATAAGAACATCTCCATAAACCTGAAAAGAAGTCATATAAAAGTCCATTTTGCCCCCAGTCTGAAAAAGTACAGAAACATTGTGTGAGTAGGTTCATACAGGCTGTATACTGTACATGTAAAAGAAGAGACATTAAAAAACAATAACACAGTTTTTACCCTATAAATATTTGTAGCAGCGGTGCTCTGAGTCATTAACTTACAAAATCTAGAACATTTTGAAATATAACCCTTTAAATAAAGACGACTGGTGAGATTTATGAAAAAAAAAATTGACAGATTGAGACTTACAAAAAATGGCACAATGCAGAAACATATATGTTGAATCTAATTTATTTTTAAATACCGCTGCTTATATACTGCTGGTTTGGAGTCAGTGGGTCACATGACATTGAAGATATCGAAAAAACTGCAATTATTTAGTATGAATATATTTGTGCTCAGTAATTTAATGACGGTCCCTAAATCAGTGTCCAGTGATTCAGCTGGAGGCTCTGGGAGGTGAGCTGACCGTCCTCCTGCTGCTAACACTGGGTGAACCTCAGTAAAGTCACAGCTGGGACCACAAACAGAAACCACTGTCTTTCATTTCAGCTTTTTTCCACTTACGATAACCCTTGAATGAGATGAAAACAGTCCTTGGAGCATCGGGAGGGAAAAATGCCTACAAGCAAAACAGTGCGCTGCATGTTTGGACTGCGAGTCTTCTAACCAGGTGAGATTTGTACCAGTGGCTGCAGAAGATTCTCCTGCTCCTGGAGGGACTCAGGGAAACTCTCTTGCTTTGGCTGCACTGGCACCTCACACCTGGACATGGATACGTCTAGAAGATGGAGGGAGGAAACATTAAAACTGCATTACATCTCAACTCATTATAGAATATAACTAGTAAAAACACAATCAATGTAGAACCATCATTGATTAGTTATAACCATCAGACTGTGTTAACACACACTAACATTTTAGCCTGGGAGAGTATTTTTAGGTTCATTTATTTAATTTGGGAATTTAAGCTGAGCAATAGAACTAAAATACATTGTACACAGAATATTAAAACTCTGTCCCCATCTCATCACACTTTCACTTACAAGTTTCCACAATTATTCATATTCAAGCAAACATGAATATGTATATTTATTTGAAGAAGTCCCTTTTGCATTGAAGCACTTTTTCCTAAATGCACCTTAATGTTCTGATCAAAATGTCCGTTTTTGTCACGTGTTGTTCTTATTGATATGTAACTTAGTTTACTACACAGCAACAATGTCCACACCATGTGGAGCAGCTGGACTAGAGATGGTTGGTGATGCTCAGCACTCTGCTTTCCCTTTCAGTGTCTGAGCCCTGCACGTTATCTTGTCTCTCTCTTTCTCCTCCTCATCTCGGTGTTGCTCTCCCTCCTCGTATCTTCATCGCTGTGGTGTTCTCCCTCCTCCTCCTCCTCTCCCTGGTCGCCTTTCTCTCTCTCCTTCCACCTCATCTCCTCCTTCTACCTTGCTCACTTCATATGCTACCTTTCCTCTTCATTTCTGGAAGATTCAAAGTAACTTTACCGTGTTTTCCTTGACAGACGTTGAATCAAAATTAGCTTTTTGTAGCCTGACGTTAACCTACTTTACACAGAAGTGACGTCAGACCTAGCTAACATTACATGTACAGTTAGCGAAATAACGTTCTTCAACCTGATTTTTATCATCTTAAATCAGCATCGCAGCTATACTAGCACTGTGCTTTGATATTATTTCATTTCTTGATAGATAGTTCATCAGTTTTTACCTCTTTCCTCCCGTGTCTCCTTTCCTCGCGACTCCTGCTCTTCGCTTCGCGCCACGCAGTTTTCCAAACGAAGCGTCTCTTGCTCTGACGTCATCTCGTGCTGCATTCTCAGCAGTCGGACATTGGAGATTCGCGCTCGTAGATGTCAAATTGGCCATAACTTTTCTTTGAATTCGTTGCTGCCAACTGGGGAGGCAAGGCTTTCTTTTAGATGCCACCCCGGTAGATGTGAGCCCTCGCGGTGATCTGATCAGCCTGATGATGAATCGTAGTATTGATAAATTGATGAAAGAAACAAAAAGAACATCATGGATTCTCATGGCGGACGCACTGGCGTCTGATTGGCCCGAGGTGACGGACTGCGGGCCAATCAGAGAGCGCGCTGCGGGAGGCTGCCGCTCCTAGCAACAAGAGAGTTCAGACTTGTTATTGATTGATTTACTAAGACAGGTGTGTCACCTTTAACACCTGAGACACATGTTTATATATCTGTAACAGATGTGTTTCATCAGGAGGTTTAAAGATGTTATTATTATAAAATATAATCTATCATAAAGAGGAACATGTGATCAGCTGTTTAACATCATCACATCGATCCAGATGTGACTGTTTAATCAGAAATGTCTTTTATTTTCTTTCTTTTTATGGTTTATTATCTTTATTAATAAAGTGCTGCAGCCTGCTGGGCGACATTTTGTGTGTTATTGTCTATAACATGGTGTTAAAATGTCACCAGACAGACAGAATCTAATCTCAGCTGAATATACTAAAGTATATTCAGCACTTTCAGATTATTTGTATGGATATAAGAGTTGTTTTTAATCTGATTGTTCTTCAAATACATGAATTTAAAAAGTGCTGATTCAGCTCTGAGGCAGCATGTAATCTGTAAAGTAACTAAAACAGTGTTTTCAATAAATGTAGTGGAGTAAAAAGTACATATTTGCAGAAATCCTCCAGTAAAGTACAAATAGCTCAGAAGTGTTCTGAGGTCCAGCAGTGGAAACGTTGTCAGAGGTAATAATCCTGCTGTGCTCATGTCGCCCTCTGGTGGTTGTTTACCAGAACATCAGTGATGAACTCTGATTGTCTGACAGGAATCTTCATCTGATATCTTATAATCTGTTCTTTTTTATTTTTATTTTATTTTTTATTAATACAGGTGCAAATCAACATTACAGACAAAGAATATAGTCAAATAATATATGTATGTATATACACATCAGGGTTCTGTTCTGACGGTGGAACAGCGGCGCTGCGCCGCTATACTCAACAATGTCAGCTGCTTTATAGAGGGTGTTTGTGGGCTGCCGCGGTTGACGGCGATGATCGAGCGAGCGATCTTGGCAACAGAGAGCTCCAGGGATAACAACTCTGTTAAAGAATAAGTCCATTGAAGCATAGAAAGCGAGTGCGGTGGTTGCCACCTAACGGCTAACATCTTTTTAGCCACTATACATGCAGAGAGCCACAGCAGCCTTTGCATATGGTTGAGGTTTTGCCCAGAATCATCATTTAATAGCATACATTTGGGAGAGAGGTCAATCTCTAGGCCGAGTGCATTGTGGAGATGTTTGACTATTTGTTGCCAGAAGTTTTGAACTGATGGACACTCCCACATGATATGCAAGAAGGTGCCTATTTGATTCAAGTCACATAACTTACAATGTGGAGAAGGAGATAACTTAATCATGAAACGCCGTTTTGGTGTTAAGTAAGTGCGACATAGGAAATTGAGATTGGTTAACTTATTATTTAGACTTTGTGAAGAGTAAGCATAATTCCTCCAAACTCTATGCCAGTCTATAAGTGATTCAGGCAGTCCTTATTCCACACATTTGTTATCGTTAAGGGGGTCTGCATATGTTCCAACAGACTATTATAAATTACAGAGACGTGTCCTTTAGGTAGCCCTGATATTTTCTTAAATAATTCCATTATTGGATGATTAAGAGGTTTCCTATCAATCAAAATACCTGCTGCTCTTAAGGCAGAACGTAATTGTAAATATAAAAAGAAGGAATTTGAAGACAGTTTAAATGTTTCACTCAAATCCTGAAAGCTTCTTAACCCATCGTCATTCATAATGTCTCCTAAACTGTGGATTCCTGCTTTAGACCACTGAGGTGAGATAAAGTGCACCCCACCAGACTTAAGAAGGCTGTTATGGAATACTGGAGTACTTTCATGCCATTTAGATGTCCAATTGTATATTTTTTCTATTTTCCTAAAATGTTGAATTGCACTGGCTATTACTGAACCATACTCCAGTTTGCATTTATTGACAGAGAGACATGTAAGCAAACAATCATTTAAAGAAGCAGGTGCCACCAGATTCTTCTCAATGTTAAGCCATGGAGGTGAAGTTTTCTCACTAAACCAGTTTAACAAAGGACGAACAGTAAGGGCGTGGAAGTAAAGTTTGAAATTAGGTACCGATAAACCTCCCGACTCCTTCTTTCTTTGTAAATTAGTTAACCTTATTTTTGGCCGTCTGCCTCTCCATAAAAACCTAGTGATAATGCTATGAATTTTCTCCCAATATCTTGGAGGAGGTGCCACAGGTAGCATATAGCTACAGAAATTAACTCTAGGAAGCACATTCATTTTAATTATTGAAATTCTACCAGACAGATATATAGGTAGCTTCTGCCATCTTTCCAGGTCTTGTCTGACCATACTAAGAGTGTTATTATAATTCTTAGTGATTGTTCTTTGTAATGATGTAAATACATTTACTCCTAAGTATTTAAAATGAGATACTACTGGGATGTTGAAATCTGTACATTCCTCCTTGCTCACAGAGTTCAATGGTAACAGGGAGGACTTAGTCCAGTTCATCTTATAGCTGGAGACATAACTAAACTGTTCAAATATGTTAAGGATGTTTGGAAGACAGTACTTAATATCAGAAAAAAATAAAAGTATGTCATCCGCAAATAAGGATATATGATGCAGAGTGGATTTTATTTTTATTGGTGTAATGTTTGGAGATAACCTAATAGACTGTGCCAAAGGCTCCAATGATAATATAAACAACATTGATGAAATCGGATCTCCCTGCCGACTGCTCCTGCTTAATTTAAAGGGAGGAGAATGTATATTACCTGTAACTACACTAGCTGAAGGATTTGCATAAATAGTTTTAATCATGTTAATAACATTTGACCCCAACCCCATAGAATTCAATACGGACCATAGAAAAGACCATTCAAGGCGATCAAAGGCCTTTTCTGCATCAACTGACAAAATGGCTTTTGATGATAGATTATCAGAAGTATCAAGAATATGCAATAGACGACGCAAATTGTCTGCTGAGAGGCGCTTTTTTACAAATCCACTTTGATCTGGATGAATCAGTTTTGGTAAAAACAGCTCCAACCTACTAGCAAGTGTCTTTGAAAATAATGTAATATCTGCATTCAACAACGATAGGGGGCGATAGTTAACACAATGAGTTGGGTCCTTATCTTTTTTTGGAAGAAGTATTAATAAAGCCGTGTTCACATCTCTTCCAAAACATCCTTTTTGAATAGCTGTGTTAAACATCTCCAGTAATGGTGGTCCTAAAATGCCCCAAAACTTTAGATAGACCTCAGGATGTATGCCATCAATTCCAGGGGACCTACCTTTATTCATTTTTACTAAGGACTGTTTAAGTTCATCAAGCAATAACGGGGCCCCTAATACTGAAGCTTCTTCTTTTGATAATGAAATTAGCTTTAATTTCTGAAGATAATTGTCCTTGTCTAATGCTGATGAGATGTTATCTGAAGTGTACAACTTTTTATAGAAGTTTGAAAATCTTTGATTAATCAAATCAGGATCAGATATCATAGAGCCACTTTCTGATGCAATGATTGCTATATTTGTGAACTGATCATTTGTTTTTATTTTATTGGCTAATAGCCGACTGGGACGATTACCATAAAAAAAATGATTCATTCTATTTTTATTTAAAACAAACTCAGCTCTCTGCATTAGTATTAAGTTAAGTTCTACCTTTATTTTAGTTAAAGACTTGGCTGTTTGCTCAGAAAAATGTATTTGTTGTGATCGTTCTAAGTCACTGAGGCCTCTAATTCCCCAATTCTCTTAAGCTGAGCTTTTTTGAGTCTAGACGAATATGAACTGGAAAAATTCCTTATGAAGCCTTTTATTGAGTCCCAAAAATATCTAGCATCATCCACAGAGTGACGATTCATCTCCAAAAATTCAGCAAGTTCCAGTTCAAACTGTTCACAGAAATCTTGATTTTGCAATAAAGTTAGATCAAAACGCCACCTAGTGGCTCTTTTAGGCACGTTTGAGATCATTAATTGACATACATATGCATGGTGGTCCGTTAGGGTCATATGCTTTATTTCTATATTTTGAACCAAAGAAATAAGGGGAGTAGACATAAAAATAAAGTCTATCCTTGTAAAGGTTTTATGCCTATTTGAAAAGAAAGTATACTCCTTAGCAGTGGGATGGTGTAGGCGCCAGACATCCATAAGATTAAAGTCAGAGAGCAAATGCTGTAATGCGTTGGTTGCTTGTACATTAGAATCAGATTTACTTGATTTATCCATTTTGTAATCTAATATGGCATTCATGTCAGAGCCGATCACCAACTCAAAGTCAGAAAGTTCAGCCAAAATACTATTCAATTGAGTAAAAAAAACGTTATCATATGAATTAGGGGCATATATGTTGATAAATGCCAGTTTTCTTTCATTGTAAATACACTTAACAAAAGCAACTCTACCATCTTCATCACCTCCCTTGTCAATGATGTTAATTCGTAGTGCTTTACGAATTAGTATTATGATCCCTTTTGTTTTATTTATAGCAGAAGAGGAAGCACATACTTTATACAAGTGATTTTCCATTCTGTTAACATCATCTCTTAGCAAATGTGTCTCCTGAAACATAGCTAAATCATTTTGTTTCTTGCTAATAGATCTAGAAAGGCTACTCTCTTATAAACTACCCATGTGGTTTTCAATACCGAAACATTCAGGAGAAGGGAGTATATAAATGGAGAGTGAGTTACAACAATATTCTGATAAACCAAATATTTATACCAGCACCATTCTTCACAAAAATATAGAGAAGATCCTGTACATCCCCCCACCCCAACGCTCTGAGTCACCCACCAATAGGACACAAGTACAATCAAAAATACAGTTGTAACAGAAAGAAAATATATTGTCCTCTCACTCCGCCCCATCTGTGCGGATGTGTAACACACTTTAACAAGGAGAAAAAAGGAAAGAAAAACGCAGATCCTCGCCGCTTCTTTAAGTGACTCTCAAGTTCAATAATGTAGTTAAACCTAATTTCTACTCTTATTACCAAAATTACTACCTTGATGTTAGGAACGAAAAAGAAAAAGAAAGACGCGAAGAGATATCTCTCATGTCCAACAACTGTCGTGAATCAGAGAGTTAGTGCCCCCTCCTCATGATAACTGTTGAAGGAAAGTTTCAGACAGTCGGGATATTAAGAGATGGTTTCACCTGTTGTTCGAAGAAGTCCATCGCATCCATTGCTCTAGTGAAGGCGTACGTTTTCTCCCTGAAAGTCACCAGCAGTTTAGCAGGATAAGCGACGCCATGCCTCAGGTTGGCTGTGCGTAATAGCGCCCTGATGTCGTTAAACTGAGCCTGTTGTTTGCGCTGCTCTGTGGTCATATCAGGGTAGATATGAATTCTTCTTCTTCCTCTGTAGTTTAGTTTACCCCCATGGCTCCGACCAGGCGCTGGATGGTGCGTCTCACTTCGAAGCTGTGTAGCCGGGTGATCATACAGCGGCTCTCATTTTGAACAACTGGTCCGGTGCGATGCGCTATGCTCACAAGTGGTTGCGGGCCCAGTTTTTCTTCCCCGAACAGTTCACACAAAAGCTTGGTAACAAAGGCAGTAGGGTCACCTGCCTCTATCCCCTGTTGGAGGCCAATAATTCGGAGATTGCACTTCCTGCTGTGATTTTCCAGCGCTTGTGTTTTTTCTTTTAATTCTTCGTTCTCTGCCAACAGAGCTTTGTGGCTCTTCTCCAAAGATTGCATGCGTTCTTCCATTGTATTTGCAGAAGTTTCCAATTTGTCCACTTTTGATTTGCATGCTGTTAATGTGAAATTTAACTTACTTAGCTCCTCCTGCATCGGCTTCAGTTTCGTATCAAAAGCCGTTGAGATTTCCTCCCGCACAATGTCTCTAATCATTTTCACAAGTGCTTCGGGATCCATTGTTGCACTGCGGAGTGTAGACGGCATAAGTTTGACAAATGATATAAATCGTCAGTAAGCGCTGACTAAGGGGAGATATGAAACTCAATCTTTGTCCTGAATTGTTTGATGGAGCGGCGTGGTCGGCGTTTGGCGTCCTCACAGCATGTCACCTTATAATCTGTTCTTCATGTGTTTCTGTGAAGAAAACATGGTCCTGCAGCTGAAACACACTGATGAAGTGAAGATGACACAGATCCACATTAAAGACATGACGTTGGACTCAAAATAAATTAAAATATGAAGGAATGTCCATTTATTCATTGATTAAATCATCTTTTTATTTTAACAGCTTAAAGCAATAATTAGTATATGCAATATGTTTATATATATTTAACTTTTGGTGTGTATTTCCATCGAAGGTTTGGTCTTAAATTTCATATAAAGTGGCATTAAAAGGTGTTAAAAGTGTTAAATGTGACGTGTTTCTATCTGTAGACACTCTGTAAAGGTAATGATACATGTTGTTACTGCAGAGACCTGCTGTCTCTACATCTGAGGTTGTATTTACACTTTACTGTCAGAGTTCAAAGGATCTAAACCACATGTTTCAGTCCAAACCACCATGTGACATCACTCTGACATCACTCTGACATCATCACTGATCAATAGTCATCAATAGTGAGTGTGTAGACTGTGTGTGAGAGTCAGAGAGAAGAAGAAGCTGATGAAGCGTCCTCCTGTCTTCATCCGTCCTCCATCAGCTCCTTCACCTCCATTTAGTCTCTGATCCAAAGTCACATCAGATCAATAATCAAAGATTGACCAACAGACCGATCAAACAGATTGATCAGCCATCAGAGGAGTCGGATCAGTGGAGCTGCTTCTGTTCCTGATGTTCCCTGCAGAGGAGACAGAGGACAGTTAGACAGAGACAAGCAGCCAATCAGAGACAAGCAGCCAACCAGAGACAAGCAGCCAACCAGAGACAAGCAGCCAACCAGAGACAAGCAGCCAACCAGAGACAAGCAACCAACCAGAGACAAGCAGCCAACCAGAGACAAGCAGCCAACCAGAGACAAGCAGCCAACCAGAGACAAGCAACCAACCAGAGACAAGCAGCCAACCAGAGACAAGCAACCAATCAGGGACAAGCAGCCAACCAGAGACAAGCAACCAACCAGAGACAAGCAGCCAACCAGAGACAAGCAGCCAACCAGAGACAAGCAACCAACCAGAGACAAGCAGCCAACCAGAGACAAGCAGCCAACCAGAGACAAGCAACCAACCAGAGACAAGCAGCCAACCAGAGACAAACAGCCAATCAGGGACAAGCAGCCAACCAGAGACAAGCAACCAACCAGAGACAAGCAGCCAACCAGAGACAAGCAGCCAACCAGAGACAAGCAACCAACCAGAGACAAGCAGCCAACCAGAGACAAGCAGCCAACCAGAGACAAGCAGCCAACCAGAGACAAGCAACCAACCAGAGACAAGCAGCCAACCAGAGACAAACAGCCAATCAGGGACAAGCAGCCAACCAGAGACAAGCAACCAACCAGAGACAAGCAGCCAACCAGAGACAAGCAGCCAACCAGAGACAAGCAGCCAATCAGAGACAAGCAGCCAACCAGAGACAAACAGCCAATCAGGGACAAGCAGCCAACCAGAGACAAGCAACCAACCAGAGACAAGCAGCCAACCAGAGACAAGCAGCCAACCAGAGACAAGCAGCCAATCAGAGACAAACAGCCAATCAGAGACAAGCAGCCAACCAGAGACAAGCAGCCAACCAGAGACAAACAGCCAATCAGGGACAAGCAGCCAACCAGAGACAAGCAACCAACCAGAGACAAGCAGCCAACCAGAGACAAGCAGCCAACCAGAGACAAGCACCCAACCAGAGACAAGCAGCCAACCAGAGACAAGCAGCCAATCAGAGACAAGCAGCCAATCAGAGACAAGCAACCAACCAGAGACAAGCAGCCAACCAGAGACAAGCAGCCAACCAGAGACAAGCAGCCAACCAGAGACAAGCAACCAACCAGAGACAAGCAGCCAACCAGAGACAAGCAACCAACCAGAGACAAGCAGCCAACCAGAGACAAGCAGCCAACCAGAGACAAGCAGCCAACCAGAGACAAGCAGCCAACCAGAGACAAGCAACCAACCAGAGACAAGCAGCCAACCAGAGACAAGCAGCCAACCAGAGACAAGCAGCCAACCAGAGACAAACAGCCAATCAGGGACAAGCAGCCAACCAGAGACAAGCAACCAACCAGAGACAAACAGCCAACCAGAGACAAGCAGCCAACCAGAGACAAGCAACCTACAGAGACAAACAGCCAATCACAGACAGACACACAGACCTCTGTTCTGTATCTTCATACTGACCTTTGAGCTTCACTGTTTTCTCTCTCAGGATGTCTCCGTCCTCGTTGTAGACTCTACACCTGTATATTCCTGTGTCTGTCTCTTTGGGGTGTTTCAGGGTCAGACTGAGGTCTCCAGTCTTCAGCAGGTCTTTCTTCATCTCTGTTCGGTCTTTGTAATCCTGGTGCTGTTTCTCAGGCTGGTCAGATCTGTTCTCATACAGGTGGACTATCCTGATTGAGCAGTCCCACATCACTGTAGCGTCCTCAGGCAGGTCAGGTGTAGTTCTGAAGGGCAGCAGGACAGACTCCTCCCCCTCCTCCACCTCCACCTGACAGTCTGACAGGAAACAAAGCACAACATCAGCTGTACAGACAGCAGCAGCAGTTTTGAATAACTTTATTGACTGATTACAAAGTAGTAGAGAAAGCTGAAGGACAGAACCAGATGAGAGCAGCAGGTAACAGGGGACAGAAACACAGGAAGTAAAACCAGGTTTTCAAGGTGTTGGACATGATCAGAGTCCTGATGGTGTTGTGATGTTTTGTCCCTGTGGTCTTCACAGTAATGTCTCATCTCAGTGTTCAACTGCTGTTTGTTGCTTCTCTTTGTCACTTTCACATTTCTGGACGTCACATTTAACATTTTCTTTGATCAACTTCTTCAACAGGAAGTGAAGATTTGTTGAATCAGCTGAGAACTGATCATCAATCAATAACTGATCCAAACTATTAAAGCTGCATTTCTTTGTTCTAAGTGATGAAAAGATTTGTTGTTTCTTTCAGCTCGTTCCTTCAACTTTCTTCTGGATCAAATAAAAACATCACATTCAGATCAATACTGTCAACTCTGATTGGAAATCAATCAGCTGATTGATGTCAGTCAATCAAAAAACAACACGGTCAATAAATGAAGATTCACAGAATCTAAATCATGTCAGTCACGTCCAAAGAACAGCTGGTCATCAACAACACAACAGAACACATGTTTATAACACCACACACTGGAACACTTTACACATCTTTCATCATTCTGTAATCATTAAAATCTAGTTTTAAACCAGTTTCAACATTTTTACAAACAGTAAAACAGCATCATCATCCACAGCTGTCTCTGTTCTGTTTCTTCTGCTCAGATACACCAACATCTTTGTCCTCCACACAATGAAATTAAGAAGCTGCCATTTGTCTTTATTTCTCTGAGAGGACCTGCAGCCCAGAATGAACTTCTGCTTCAAACAAACTCCCCAAATAGTCTGAAAACATGTTCCAACATCACAAACAGAGGCAGCAGGGCTGACAGACAGACAGCTGCTGCTGCTGCTGCTGCTGCTGATGATGATGATGATGATGATGATGATGATGATGATGATGATGATGATGATGATCTTGACGTATCTGTTAGACTAAATCTTATTTTTATAAAGAGAAGAATTAACTCTGACTAGAATGCAGCAGTAATAGTAAGAAACTGAAACAAACAAGGTAACATGATATCTTTAAATGAACTTGTCTTGTTTGAACAGGTCAGAAATTAAACTGCAGTCTAATGGTAGGTCTGTTTTCTAACATCATTTAACAGAACAACATGTTTATTTTAATTCAACTCTGCCTCATTGATCACCAGGATCTTAAAGTTGGAATTATTCTCCACCTCAGTTCTTGGCTTTCTTTTAACCCTCTGAAAATGATGGAGGATCATCTGGCATCAACATTACATTAACAGTTTTTAAGATGATTTTAAGCATCATAGAAATCTTCAAACTGAAATGAATCCTCTGATATCAAACATGTCCTGCTGTCTTACAGGGAAAGGAGCTAAATATGGCTCCACATTTGAACTGTTTTCACCTCAATGTGAAATGATGACTTGTAATAATAACTTTGAGTCAGCACTTAATGAGGATGAGATGAGGATGAGGAACCTGCTGCTGCTCAAACTGAGAAACTAGATTCATGCTGTCTGACTGCCTTCAATCTTTACAGCTGCTGACATTATTATCAGCTTTAACTGTTCTTAAACTGTGTTAGCTGTGAACTGTGCTCACCTTTCTTTACAAAGAAATGTGTGAGGAGTTGTCTTCCTCTCCTTGCTTTCTTTCCTTTCTGCCTTTTCCTTTCCTTTAAGGCTCCCTGGTTTTATTTTCTTGGGTAAAGACATGTTGATGAGCAGCAGCCACTCCACTGTTAAGCTGTTTGGACTGAACCATTCTGTACTGTGAGGGGTGAGAGGGGCCTCAGACAGCCTCCACTCTTTATTTATACAGAGGAAAGTCTCTCATCTGATTTATTCTGCCAGTTTTAACTTAGTTATGACACTAATTACTTAAGCCCTATTCACACAGGACTAGTATAACCTGGGGACCTCCAGTAATCTGTAATAATTGTGGAGGTCGTCTGTGATCTTAATCCTGTGTGAATCTGCCACGTCCGTAATTTATAAAGTAAAAATTCCACCACAAATGACCTGCCATATTTCACCAACCACAGAGGTCATGTGATGATATTAGTCCTGTGTGAATCAGCATCTCTGTGATTTGGGGTCGTTTTTTGTTTTTCTTCAGGTTTTTTGTGTTTTCCACCTTTTTCTGCCTTTTTCCCGGTCGAGAATTATGGAGGCTGTGTTGGAATTATAAATGATAGTTTTGACAATATTTTGGGTGCAAATTCAGGAGGCTCATTGAAAAATCTCGAAAGATGATTAGATGGATTACATGCATGGCAGCATGCGGTAAGGAACATTTTTCTATCTTTCAACAGGCTCACCAGTTATTATATCAGGGCTCCGGTACGATCGATCCGGGAGATAATGTCAGTAAATTAGAGTTAAAACACAGACTTCACTTATCCTGTGTGAATGAGCTGCACCAAACAAAGACATGGTGGGATCATTTCTAAATCACTTGAAGTCCCCAGGTAATACTAGTCCCATGTGAATAGGGCTTTAGAAATAAAAAATAAAGTAAAAACAACATTTTTATTTCAGGCCTTTCGAGGGCCCCTCCACCACTGGACCCTGGTAATCAGTCCCAGTTGGACCCCTCAGCTGGTCTCAGAGTTCCTCCTTCAGACTCCAGAGCTTTTACTGAACTTATCAGGTCTTTGTGACATTCTGAGTGTTCTGCTGACAGAGTTTCCTGATTTGGACTTTTCTAAAATCCCACCACTGTTGTAAAGACACAAACTCAGATTTCATACTTTGGTGTTTTTTTGCAGTTTTTCTCCTCCAGTCAGGCCGTGTTAAAATGCCAACAGGCACTGTTGGTTTACATGTTATAAAAACAGAAGCTGTCACAAGTGAGTGATCAGAGAAGCCAACAGGGCTGATAACACAACTTTTAAACACATTAAAATGATGTTTAAAACAATAAAGCCATCCAGCCTGGCCACAGACAGTGAGTTATGTTCAGGTGTGTCCACACTCTTAAAAAAAGGGTTCATCAAGGTTCTATATCGAATCCTAAGGTTCTATATCCTCAATCAAAGAACCGTCTGTCTAAAAAGGTTCTATCACATTTCTGTAAAAATGTGCTTAAATTTATGTGCTTAATGAAAAACAAGAGACTGGCAATGGAATAATTGAGATCTTGTTTCAGACAATAAATAAATGAATGAATAAAAAAATAATAAAGCCCTGCAAAAAAGTAACAATATGCTATATATATAATATATACAGCAATGTATTTACTATAACTGCTATATATAGAATATAAGTAGCCTATAGGCTACATATACACAGCCTGTATGTGCTTTCATTGTGTTATTTTGTATGTTTTTACCCCTACAATTTAACTAAAGAATGGACTTTTTATGATCTCTTCAACAGCTGTGTGCACATTCTGTCCATAATCGAAAAGTATATAATAAAAACATTAGATGTGTGTGTGTGTGTGTGTGTGTGTGTGTTATATATATATATCAGCCTATATATAAACTATGTTATGTATGCTAAACGTGTAGGCCTATAGACTACTGAATTAATCACTCGCCCACTTTATATCTTTTATTTTTTAATTACAAAATCATTTTCATCATTTGCTGATTCTCTGCAGCTACATTCTCCTCGTTGGCATTTCATATTTACGGTAAATCCGACATGTGACTGTATCATTCATTCAGTATATATATCTCAAAGTGGAGGAGGCGGAGCCCACAGAAACATACAGGTGTATCTAGCAGCCACCTGCTCTTCAGTCGGCAGGTGTGTTCACGGAGGATCACACAGTCTCGCGGTCTTTTGACTGTGACCGGCAGCAGCGTCTTCACTGAATGTGCACGAGCGACGACGGTTCAGTGCCAACGGCTGTCTGGAGACTGAGCGTTCGTTTTCTGCCGTTACAGTTGCTAACCTAGCTAACCTAGCTAACCTAACGTTAGCCACCAGACTCCACTGACAAAACAGTAATTTAACCTCTCAGAATCCAGGAGCTGCGTCGATCTGTGAGTTTGTTTGTGTTATAGTGTGACGAGCTAACCATTTGAAACACCAACGTCATTGTTATTGTGACACTTTTGTTAGCACAGGAGCAACTCCCGTACGTGTTGTGAGAGGTACAGTGACCGTTACTGGTTGAAGTGGTTAAATCAGCGCTGTAAAAACGACTGCAAGTATTACCAGCTTCATGTAGTCTCACAGTACACAAAGTGCAGTGTAATGCAACGTTATATATGATAAGTATGAAGTAACAGAAACCTTCTTCTTGTCTTTTTCCCCTGGAAACTGTATTTCCTGGACTCTCTCCACACTTTAACTGAAGGTGTTCAGTGTTTTCATGTAAAGTGGGACACTGCTTCATGCAGTGCTCCTACAGATCTGCTTCCTTCAGCACTGATGAACTATGAGACATTTTGAGTCTTTGTGTGCTCTGTGTTTTTAATCTGAATCAAAAGTAAGATGAACTAGCTTTAGTTTATTCTCAAATGTGCCTCATGTGGATCCCTAAAGCCAACACAGCCAGTAGTTATATTTAATATATGTTGCAAAGGGTTGAATCAAACTGCATCACCTACTTTATAACTAATGTTTCCTCATTGTGTTTCATCTGTTATTCATCTGAAACTCATCTGCAATTTTAAAATGAAATGTAAAATGTGTTCATATCTCCTCCAGATGCTCCAAAGCTTCCCTCTGTGTCAGTGAGTCCTTCTGCTGAGATAGTGGAGGGCAGTTCAGTGACTCTGACCTGTAGCAGTGATGCTAACCCAGCAGCTACTTGTACCTGGTACAAGAGCAATGGAGATGGAGTGACTTACAGCTCTACTGAGATCTGTGCCTTAAAAGGATCAACAGTGGACATTAGCTGCAGCTACAGATACCCATCCTCTGTAAAGAGAGCTGAGAACAGATTTTGGTTCAGGACAGTGCAGAATGAGAATTATGTGGATCTGAAAAATGAAGCGAGGTATTTAAGTTGTGTGCAGTATAACTGTGGTAACAACGACTGCACTCTGAGAATCACAGACCTGAGAGAGAGCGACTCGGCTGAACAGATGAAACACACACTGTCATTTGTAGAACATTATTTGTTCAAACTAAGAAATGGTAAGAAAAGAGTGTCTATTCCACTTCTCAAAATGTACATCAGCTTTCACAGTGAATGATGAAATTGATATTCAACAAAGTCTTTGCTGAGATTAAAATCTTTACCGGCTGTTCTTTTGTTTTTGCTGCTTGCATTTAACCCGTCACTATTATTCAGTAACATTTATTGGTGATCTCAAATGTATGAGGATTGCCCAGTGATATTTTAATATTTAAATCCATCTATCTAATCTATTTTAATTGAAATTGTATTTTTGGTGCATGTGTTGCTAATATATTTTAATTACTGTGTGCATGGTACTGAGCCTTGTTAAAATCACATATTAAATTATACAACTTTTTTGCAGAATCAGTTTTTGTTGGATATTTTTCCTTCTAGTAAAAAAATCTTTATTTTGGGGAATTTAAGCTTTTAAGTGTCAGTTTAAAGTGGAGCAGTTCTCACCAAGAAAGTTGTGTAAAAGCTGAATTGATGCACTCATTGACTCTATTTCAGCAGCTGTTATGTGATTTTGCCTGGTTTATCACTGTAATATTTTATATCTTGTAATGTAACCTACGATTCATGTTGTGTTTTGTATTGTTTTTATATGGTGCAACTACTTTTTGATGTTCAATACAGTCAATTTGAAACCATCTTTCTCTTTTTTCTTCAATGTGCAATAGGTTGGTAGTGGAAAAGGACTGACTATATGTTATTTAGGTTTTAAATATTAAAGGTTATTGGTTATTTTATTGAAATTAGTAGTAGTAGTAGTAGTCAATTAACTTCATATCATGGTAATTCTGTTGAATTATTTAACAAAAATGTGGCCAACCAAAGCAGTAAGGGAATTAAAGGTTTGGGATATTTATTGAAACTTTAAAAGGTTCTATATTGAACCATTTTGTCTCGCCACAAAGAACCCCAAGGATTCTTTTAAATGAACCCTCTGAAATGGTTCTATATAGAACCATTTGAGGGTGCCAAATACGTACCAAGCTATAGAACCCTTAAAGGTTGAATATAGAAGCACTTGTTCTTTGTGTGCAGGTGTTTTGTCTCTCCACACATCACACAACTCCTGAGCCTCCATGAGGTGAAGCAGACGAGTGTGAGAGGCAGCGTGAGGCTCTGCATGGTTCCTGTCTGACCTGCTGTCCTCAGTACTGTTACAACCTCCACCCATAAATACATATTCCTCATTATTACATTTATCAATCACTTCATTTAAAACATGTAGAAACACCACTCTCTCCACTCCCACAGCCGGAGCATCAATATTAATAAACACCATCTTTACGTCTTCACACACTGCTCTCACTTTTAACAGACGGCCTTTAATAACTTCTTCACTTTCTACAGACTGAGGAAGAAAGTTTGTGGAAACAACAAGTCCAGCCCCACAACTGTTACTGGTTTGTGACTGAAGAAGGTTTCAGCAGTCCACTCTGTCCTCCAGTCAGTCTGGTTATCAGCAGTACTGTGTGTCTCTGTACCAAAATAACATCCAGCTTGTTGAGAGAACACAGCTTGAAGAGAGACGCCCTTTTCCCATCAGCCCTTGCTCCATTTATATTCAAGCTGCCTGTTCTTATGTCTCCCATAGCAGAGAAACAAGGTGTAAAACAGAAAAGAGTGAACAAAGCAGGAAAAAGAAGAAGTAACTATTTGACTCATTCATCCAAAACATTTCATCCTCTCAGAAGACACATAAACAGTATCATCAAAATCCTCCTCTGTGAACTTCAACATCCAGTTGAACTCCTCAGTGTTGTTCAGAACCATGAAGACCTGCCTTCTGAAGGAGACAACATGTCTCAGGTGTGGAGGTTTACAGCCCAGAGGAATCAGTTTGACTGGAGACATTAACTGTCCGTGTCTCTCCAGTTCTCTCTGCAACATTTCATTACTAATGAACGGAGGAACTCTGGACAGAATGATGTTTCTGGCTGGATGAACCAGCGGTACCACCTGAACAAAGGTGTCCTGGATCACTACACCTCGTTCAACAACCGTGCTGACTTTATCAATACTGTCCAGATAAATAACCACTCCATTGTTCATCCTAGATTTGGACTTTATACCGTCATAACCGACTATTTCTCTGATTGCTGGACTGCAATCCTCCACAGAGCAATTAACAGTGGGACAGAGTTTGACTCTGTGTCTGTGTGTGAGCGTCTCCAGCTGAGGACGATTGATACTGATCCACTAAAACTACAGCACAGAATACTACTGCAGAAATAAATCTAACACACAGACACACAAAAGATAGAAACACACTCGCTCGCTGAAATGCACACCCACACTCACTGAGAGAGAAACAGAGAGAGAGAACTGACCTTTGACCTTCAGCACCACATCTTTCTTCATCAGGATGTGTTCCTCCCTGTTGTAGACGGTGCAGGTGTAGATCTTACTGTCATAGTCTCTGGGGTATTTCAGGGTCAGACTGAGGTCTCCAGGTTCCAGCAGGTTTCTCTTCATCTCTGTTCGACCTCTGTAACTACTGTCCTGTTCTTCAGGCTGGTCAGAACCGTTCTGATACACATGGACCTTCCTGTTGACTCCATTCCTCCACTCAACTTTAGTGTCTTTCAGCAGGTGAACTATGGTTTTGCAGGGCAGCTGGACAGACTCCGCCCCTGAATCCACCTCCACCTGGTAGACTGAGAGGACAACAAACCACAAAATCAGCTGAACAGACAGCAGCAGGAACTGTGATGGTAACATGACCTCACTGTCTTATCCTCCTTTTATAATCCCAGACCTCACTGTCTGTATCAACAGTCAGGGAGCTACCAGAGTAAAGATGCTGCCCAGGTGCATGATGGGTAGTGTAGTAGTAGTGACATACCTGACATGAAATAGTGCCTAAAATGTACTAAAAGAGCTCCAACAAGAAGTCCAAGAACCAGGAGAACCAGGAGAGCTTTGGCCCAGGATGGGAATCGTTCTGTGGGAACCAGAAACATAAAGAACATGACCTCTGACCTCTGACCTCTGATCTGTATCTACAGGAGGTTTTAGGGTTAGTTGCTGATCTCTGACCTCTGATCTGTATCTACAGGAGGTTTTAGGGTTAGTTGCTGACCTCTGACCTCTGATCTGTATCTACAGGAGGTTTTAGGGTTAGTTGCTGACCTCTGACCTCTGATCTGTATCTACAGGAGGTTTTAGGGTTTGTTGCTGACCTCTGACCTCTGATCTGTATCTACAGGAGGTTTTAGGGTTTGTTGCTGACCTCTGACCTCTGATCTGTATCTACAGGAGGTTTTAGGGTTAGTTGCTGACCTCTGACCTCTGATCTGAATCTACAGGAGGTTTTAGGGTTAGTTGCTGACCTCTGACCTCTGATCTGTATCTACAGGAGGTTTTAGTGTTAGTTGCTGACCTCTGACCTCTGACCTGTATCTACAGGAGGTTTTAGGGTTAGTTGCTGACCTCTGATCTGTATCTACAGGAGGTTTTAGGGTTGGTTGCTGACCTCTGACCTCTGATCTGTATCTACAGGAGGTTTTAGGGTTAGTTGCTGACCTCTGACCTCTGATCTGTATCTACAGGAGGTTTTAGGGTTAGTTGCTGACCTTTGACCTGCAGCTGTACGTCCGTCACTCTCCGTTCTCTCTCTATCCCCCTTCTGAACCATCTGACGGTGCAGGTGTAGGAGCCGCTGTCAGAGAGGTGGAGTTTTGTCAGATGGAGGCTGAGGTCTCCAGTTTCCAGAGCGTCAGTCTTCATGGATGTTCGGCCGCTGTAAAGCTGGTTTTGGTCTTTAAGTTCGTCACCTTCCTGCTGACGCTGGTGGACGGTTGAAGGATTGCGATCGTAGCGGCTCCACACCACTGAGGGCTCGTCCAGGTCACCAGCAGGAAAGTCACAGGGCAGCAGGACAAACGGGTCCCAGTCGTACACCTCCACAGCTGAGGCATGCTGGGAAACTGTGAGGTCACACAGACAGAGAGGGTCAATGACAGCAGCCTTATTTCATGTCATGAGTGAATGTGGTCCTCTGCAGTGTGTGCAGCCTGTAAACTGTGCTGCTAAAGCTCAACTCAGACTCTGTGTGAATGAAGGCCAACATTTACATCCACATGTGACGCTGCTGTCAGCAAAGCATCATTATTACGTTTGTGAACAGAAGCCATCAGAATGTGAGCGAGCTGCAGGGATCTAATCCTGAAGAACAGAAGTGAGGACAGTGAGACTGTACAGTCTTCTACATTCATCAGGGTTTAAAGACACAGTGAACATCTGCTGCCTTTAATCTGTTCTTCATGTGTTTCTGTGAAGAAAACATGGTCCTGCAGCTGAAACACACTGATGAAGTGAAGATGACACAGATCCACATTAAAGACATGACGTTGGACCGAGGTGACGATCAGATCAGAGGGAGGAAGGTTATCTTACCGTGCACGAGGATCACAAACACCACAAACATCTTCATCTTCCTGTCACAACTACAACAAGCACAAAGTCCTCTTTACTGAGCTTCACTTCAGAAACACATGGAGGACATCAGTTCACAGCCAGTCGTCACTTTGCTGCTGCTGACCGTCCACTGACACCAGGACTGAACTGGACTTTAACTTTGAG
Source organism: Sparus aurata (assembly GCF_900880675.1). NCBI lineage: Eukaryota > Metazoa > Chordata > Actinopteri > Spariformes > Sparidae > Sparus > Sparus aurata. Next base: position 283,023 of record NW_022045103.1, read on the forward strand.
CTGTTTCCAGTGAAGCACATCTTAGACGCTGCTTCCTGTGACGCCCACAGCTGTGGTTCACTGTGTTTCTGTCCTCGTCTCTTGTCTTAGTTCTTTATTTTTGCTTTCACCGCAGTAACACAGCCTCGATGAACAAGTGTCATGATGGCTGTGCTGACTGTTCTGCAGTTGTCTCAGGTGTCTCTATTAGACAGACGTGTCTGTGAGCTACAGCAACATAGACAGGTGTTTGAGAAGGTTTGACATGAGGGATGTGATGGAACAATATTAGTTAAACTCTTGTGTGACATTTCTATAACCCCGTGTGTTTGTATGTGAAAGGAGAAGTGGTTAAATGAATACCACATCCTGTCTCAGGAGTTGTTGCAGTCTGTTTCCTGTATGATGCATATATTGTTTAACCTGCATGTAACCACTAACAATAGTTGAAACGAACACCACCTGTCATTGAGAATGTGACATGAGAAACATGAACTAAGAATGTTTGTTGCTCAACAGTGACTGTTACGCGATCACTGGGTGTGACCTGTGAAGACGATGCTATAAATGTTGCTGTTTAATATGATTCTGTGGAGATCTGCAGAGACAGCCTTACAACCTGTTACTTTGTATGATTGCTCCCCTTGCTGCAAGTAAAAGATTATTGATCAAAGGAACTCTCTTTGGTGATTCTTTCTCTCTGAAGGTTAAGAAAAACTGTGTTACTAGAGCGCACATTTTTCTGACAGTATGTAGCACTCAGCAGGTCGCAGGTGACTAGAGAGCCTGCTAGTGATACAGTCATTGAATGCTTTTTGTCACCTTCCCTCACCACTCTCTCACTGAATACTAAAGTATATTCAGCACTTTCAGATTATTTGTATGAATATAAGATGTGTTTAATCTGATTGTTCATCAAATAAATGAATTTTAAAAAGTGCTGATTCAGCACTGAGGCAGCATGTAATCTGTAAAGTAACTAAAACAGTGTTTTAAATAAATGTAGTGGAGTAAAAAGTACATATTTGCAGAAATGGAAATACTCAAGTAAAGTACAACTACCTCAGAATTGTATTTAGTGCAGTTCTGAAAACTAAACCTGGGCAGAGCTCATGTCGCCCTCTGGTGGTTGTTTATGAGAACATCAGTGATAAACTCTGATCGTCTGACAGGAATCTTTTAATATAAAGTGTTTACATTCAGATGTTTCTCAGAGTTTTAAAGTTAGTTTTTAAAGAATGATTTTCCTCGCTGGCTTCAGATGAACTGACGACCTGTAAGAGGCTCAAACTGATAAAATATCACAGAATAACAGGAGAAGTAAATAAGAATCCACCTAATATTTGCTTTAAAGAGGCTTCAGTGTTTGTTTCTGTTGCAGCTTTATTTATCTATCAGTTATGATTCTAGGAACAAGTCCAGTTATTTTAGGCAGAAACACTCAGAATTTAATAAACAACAGCTGAAGTCAATATGTTACAGTACAACTATGATTATGAGGCCTCAAACATTCCACTGCAGCCTGTTAGGTCCCGTAGTTAAAGTCTCCTGAGTCCACAGAACGTTTTCTGGTTCAGTTGTATCCAATGAGCAGGGAGCAGAATGTGGAGGAATGCGGTCCAGCTCATTCAGCACTGGACCGACCGGCACCGCCGGGAGCCAACGCTGCTGATCCCCCCTCAGTGTTTGTGACCACAGTCAGCAGCAACTGTGACCTCAGAACATTCGTCTGTAAAACTTCCAGAGCATCAAAATCTAAAAGAAGAATAAGAAACTCCGACACTTCAGCTGGACTTGAGTCCGTCCTCCGCTGCCTTCTCCACCTCCTGGTGGCTCTTCATGTGTGTCTTCAGACAGTGACTCTGAGTGAAGGCTCTCTCACAGACGGTGCACTCGTAAGGTCTCTCTCCGCTGTGCGTCCTCATGTGGACCGTCAGATACGTCTTGCGAGCACAAGCTTTCCCACAAACTCCACAGACGTACGATTTGACGCCCGTGTGGATTTTCATGTGTGCGGTGAGGTTGCTCATGCGATTGAAGTGCAGGCCGCACTCTGAGCACTGGTACGGCCTCTCCCTGGCGTGGAAGATCATGTGTCTGTTCAGAGATTCTTTAGATGACAGGCCCTTGCCGCACTCGGTGCAGGTGATCGTCACCTTGGTGTGTGTTCTCAGGTGAACCTTCAGCTCACCTATCGTGTAGAACGTTTTGCAGCAAACGTCACAGAGAAACGCTTTGTCTCGCTCTGAGTGAAGTTTCTCATGCAGTTTCAGTTTTGCAGAAGTTCCTAAATGCTTCCCACATAGTCCAGCAGATTAGTGAGATAATCGTTCACTTTGTGATACAAGCATCAAACTTGGCACAAATATTCTTTGGGAACCACTTTTTCCAAAAAGCCCGTTAGCCACACAAAAAATCCAATATGGCCGCCAATTTCCAAAAGTTTGTTTGTTTGTTTCGTTACATTTGATACATTTTATATCAATAGAATATTTAAAATGAATGGGACATGATCACTGGTTTGAACTGAATTATACCAGGACACACCTCCCAGGTTTGTCATTGTGTTTTCTTTTTTTTTGTATAGATTTTTTTTTATTTCAATAGAACAGTGAGGTTTGACAGAAGGACAGCTTTGGTGATAATTTGCACTGTTCCTTCTCAGCATTTCCTCAATGCCCCCTCCATCATCAAACCAGGAAATGTCAAAGCTGACTGGCAACTGGTTGACTTCTTGAAAGAGTGGTATGTTTGTGGCAATCATTGGAATAACCATTGCTCTCAGGACTACATGGTTCATGAGTTGGAGGAGATTTCAACTCTTCCTTTAAATCTGTCTGACAAAGACAACACTTTCCCCAGTCAGTTTGAGATGCAGAACTCAGTGGATTAGAAGCAGCCATCATGTGTAATAGTTTAGGCCGAGGGGCTTTCCTTTTACCACCTAACCACACAAAATACAAAAGTACATTCAGATATGGGACACAACTAGGTTCAAACATCAAAGTGCCCTACACCTAGCCCGATCATTCATCTAGTGTGATCTGTACACCATCCAGGAAATTAAAGCCCCATTACACTTGGCTCAGCTTTCCCGCACTGGCACATCCTGTTAATTCAGGTGCGGCTAACTATATTACAACTAACTAAACTACTAGTTGGTAAATATAAAGTGCTAATTAGATAGCATTTGGGACACTAAGCTATACTTGCTATAACTACAGTTAGTAGACTACAACTACGGTAAGTGCTCTAATTAGCTGACACTGAACCTCATGTTGAGTCTCACAGCAATGATGCCACCAGTGTGCCCTGGTTGTGCTTTAACATCATGCCGTCGGCACAATAAACTTAATTGTCAGTGACACTGGCCATTTCTGATTTTTTGTTTGGGGAGTATTGTGGTGTTCTGGGATGCATATCAGTAGAAATAACGCCATGGATTGTAATGGAATAACTCCGCTAGCAACCATTTTAACTAATCAATTACGTGCAATGTAATGGCTAGCAGCTAGCCAACTAACATCAAATATATTACAGCCTGATCTTTGAGTTGTTCCAAGCTACAAACACTATTTCTGGTAGCTCACTACATTGGCTGCATTATCTAGATATTCAACATTTAACCAAGTGTCCCAAATTTGACTAGTCTATATCATATATATAGTCTATATTTTCCACTAGCAGGACCTAGCTAGGAATAAGATGGATAAGCGCTGTCTGTATGGAGACTTATTATGATTCATGTTAACGCAGAAAGTATGGTCAGGTCGGTGGTTGTTCAGGTGTGTTAAAGACACTTTTTTAACCACCTCAGTCCGACTGCCTTTTTTGACGATGGTCGGTAGTCAGATAGGTGTGTGAAGGCCTTTAGAAAGACATTTTTCAACATTTTGAGATTGATGAAAACATTTTGACATTGATGAAAACATTTTGACATTGATGAAAACATTTTGATGTGTATCAAAAGATTTTGCATAATTGAAACTTCATGTGTGATAAAATTTAACAGAAAACTGCGAATTTGAGTCGAAAAATGGCCGCCATCTTGAAAACTAGCCTTGAAATAGGGGTGGGCAATATATATCGTTTGCGATAATATCGTCATTGTTGTCTTGACGAGGTGCAAATTTCCATTATCGAGTGTTTAAATTACTTTGCCAAAAATATTGAAACGCACCCGGAAACTCCTCACATCCACTTAATACACGGTGCAGCATCGCTCTCTGCAGCATGGCAGGATTCAGTCACACTAGTGGGCCTATGTGATCACATGACCTCTCGCTAGCATCCTACTTGCAACAGTTTAGCAGCGCGTCGTGATGGCAGAGAGAAAATGCAGGCGCCTCCAGTCCCTGAAGCTACCTGTACTTCAGATGATTGTTATGTCCATAGACATATATACATAGACGCCGCATCGACTGTGGAGGGGTGTGCCTACAGCGCCGCCATCTTGGAACAGGGCTAGCAGAGGCAGCGGTGCATCAACCTACGGAGGAAAGAGTTACTCCTTAATCTCAAAGTAGAATTATTTGCTGAATTTTGGACCGATTATCAAACGTATTGATTTGTTAAAAACGTCACACATGTAGCTATGATACAGGGTGCTTGGATATTTTTAAAATGCTGGTTTTACTACCCAAATACAAATTCTACTTAATGTTATAAGCAGACAAGCTTCTGACAGAAGATTTGTGAATGAAAAGATGCCGGTGTTTCGGATTTAACACGGGTCCATGTTAACTGGCGACCGTGAGCTGAATGCGTCTGTGGTCACCGTAGTTACAACAGATGTTGAAAACGGGAAGAGAAGACGTAGCTGTCCTCTGATCTGCCTCTTTGTTCAGGTTTTTTTCTGTGCAAAACATACCTGATACGTGTTCGGGCTGCTGTTTGATTAAACGTGTCAGTCGCTGACTTATTTCACTTACCAGTGCCTTTGTTAAGGCCAGTGCATTTAATACAGAAATAGTGTTCAAAATACGTTGGATTTGTCTTTCACTCACTCCCAACCAGATGAGTGAAATAAGTCAGATCTTCAGAGTTGCTGGTTGTTACGGAGGACGTTGTAAACAGGAAAGGTGAGAGTTGCTCTTCCTGTGAACGTGTATCTCTAATAAACCTTTATTAAAAACACGTACTTGTGTCTTCTCCCTGTCTGAGTAAACATGCAGCACATAGAGGAACTATTGAGCCCTTTCGAACAAACAAACACAATTACGGGACTTGAGCTCACTTTCACTGAGGGGAAAAAAAATACCAGTGCGGCAGTCTCTCCACTATGCCAATCAGATCACAGGTGACTCTCGGTATCACCTATTTCACTCCTCACAGCAGACACACAGCCACCTCCTGGTCGCAAAAGGAGGTCAGATCAACTTGTGACTGCAGTGTCTGTTCACCGTGTCTGTATGTGATGATTTATAACACAAATAAGATTTTCCAAAAGAATATGGTGTTTCTTGGACAGCTGGACAGCCACGAGGAACAAAGTTCTCCTCTGTGTCCTGCAGCGTGCAACAAAGTCTGAGTCCTCAGGGGAGCCACTCAAAAAAATGGAAAGAATGTGATGGATCCTTTAAGTTCTTGCAAGCTGTTCTGACGGTCTGATATTGAAAAAAGGTAGAGACAGCAGAGCCTATGTCTACAATAATAATAATAATGATAGAGATATAATTATAATACTAACAATATAATATGAATATAATAATAATAGCAAAAGCAACAATAATAATATAATTAAGCAATAACAGGAATCATAATATAATGATAATAATAGCAATAATAATAATAGCAATAATAATAATACCAGTAATAATGAAAATAATATGATAATAATAGCAATAATAATAATACCGGTAATAATAAAAATAATATAATGATATAATATATAATAACATAATGATAATGATACGAATAGTATATATATATATATATATATATATATATATATATATATATATATATATATATATATATATATATATATATATATATAGATAAATATATATATATATATATATATATATATATGTATACATACATATATATATATACATACATATATATATACATACATATATATACATACATATATACATATATATATATATATACATACATACATACATATATATATATATATACATACATACATACATACATATATATATACATACATACATACATACATATATATATATATATACACATACATACACATATATATATACACATACATACACATATATACAGTGTTGGGGAGTAACGAATTACATGTAACAACGTTTCGTAATCTAATTACAAAATGTACGTAATTGTAATCCGTTACATTACTGTGAGAAAATATGTAATTAAATTACAGTTGCTTTTGGAAATTTCAATGATTACAACTTAAGTTACATTTGAAAAATCACAGCAAAAGCTCGGATTTATCAAATAGTTTTTCGCCCCCCTGGATTCATGTTTGTTTTTAGTTTTTTTCATATCAACATCCTCCTTCCAAAACTGACGCTTGTGATTGGCTCTGTCTGGTCATGTGCCATTCGACTCGACCGACAAACCGCACGGCGGCAGTCAGACTCAGCAGCAACAGTGTCGGTGGCGCACAAGATGTTCCTGGGCTGGAAATACAAAAAACACTTCATACAGACAGAAGCCAGGCTTCCTTGTATTACAAAGGTGGCTCTCTTTTAACCCAGCTAGATCACCATGGTAACTTATGCTTAGCTCATAACCTGGTCCCGACCAGGTTCTGTTCAGAGTTTAATCATAAAATCGGCTCTAAAAGCGCCGCTGTTTCACTATTTAACTCATTTACAGCTGGCGTCACCTTTACTTTGAAAGTCCAGTGGAGCTGGATCAGAAGGATTTGTACGGAGGGAGAGATCGCGCTGATCCGCTGCTGTTTACTTTCTCTCTGAGCGTCTCCGCCTACAGATGTTCAGCTGAGGGGATACGCTGCTCAGCTGATGATCCGACTCGCGTCAGGAGGTCATTTATTAGGCTATAGCCTATTTACTTTTATATACAGTCAGTCACCACTGAAAGAAGTTGTGCGCTCGCAGCAGGACAGATAATTTAACTTAATGTGGCCATGAATAAATTAACTGTTTCGCCTGTTATGTGTTGCCCAAACGCAGTAAATCTTGAGTAGGTCTACTCTGTTTTCTCACATTTAAAAAGGTCTTTGTACAGAGACAACATGAGATTTGCTTGTAGCTACAGCACCTAAAAAACCCACTGTAACCTATTTTCATACGCACACCAGCCTCGCTTTCAATAAAACACACACTGGCATTTTATAATTGCGATCAGTGAAATATATGAAAACAATCTAAAACACAGTTTAAAACAACAGTTGTTGCTGCTCTAAAGCTTCATATTTAAAAGCAGCTCAATGTAGAGCTGTCAGAAATTAAAATCAGCCTCCTCTTGTCATATTTGGAGCAACACTGTTGCTTCAGGCTGTGATCAGGCTTTTTTGTATCGCTCATACTCTCTCCATTAAAACAACCTGCTCCTCTTGGCTGAAATCAGCCTGTTGTCGCTCCACTTAGTGAGGAAGTGAGCCTCCTTCAGTACAGGCCGAAGATCAGACTCATAATATATGGTTCAACCTTTGAACTGAAAGGTTAATCACACTATTGGTCTTAAAATGTGAAAATGGTTAGCAGTTGAGAGATTTCATTCAAAATAAAGAAAAGTAATCATAATGTAATCAAATGTAATTAGTTACATTACTTTGAGAAAGTAATTGAAATAGTTACACTACTATTACATTTTCAACAGGGTAACTTGTAATTGTAACCAACTACATTTCCAAAGTGATCTTCCCAACACTGCATATAAATATACACATACATATATATACACATACATATATACATACATATATACACATACATATATATATATTTATATATATATATATATATATATATATATATATATATATATATATATATATATATATATATATATATATATATATACATATACATATATATATATATCTGTCTGTCTGTCATGTATGATGTTTGACAAACAAACCTCGTGAAAATAGCTTGACAACTGAGCGATTTATTATCACTTTTATTGTGTAGAAACACCATTCCTCCATGGCTGTAATGCACTGTAGGAGCGAGTGGGCCTGTTCCAAGATGGCCGCCCTGTAGGCACGCTGCTCTAGTGGGCGGCAGCAGTCAATGCGGCGTCTATGTATATATGTCTATGGTTGTGTCCGCTTGTTAGCTAGCGCCAAGCTAGGAACGGTCGCTACTTTCAAATTAAAAGCCCCCCGCTAAGAACCCAGTTCTAAACTCGATTGGGTAAAATGTAACGCTCTAATTTTGAAGACAAATTCTTTGTCTCACTGTTCACAGCCGAACTTCGAGCTTCACGTCACGTCACATGTTTACACCGAACCCAGAGGTGGCTTTTGGAAATGGAGGAATATTTTAGAATGACAGGGCAGCACATTGCCACCCTAACCTTGGAGCAAATGTGCTGCCTTTTCTATCTAAAAAGGGCTGTGGACAGACTGGTGTTTCTGGCTCATAATCTGAAGTAGCCTAATCAGTGAACTGTTAGCCTAGAATGTTATTTGTTCAAAGTTCTGCAAAGTTTCTGGCATCTGTCCATAGCTGTGATAATACTGGGTATTTTTTCTATCTTAGAATTGTGGATTTTTTTTCAACATTAATGTCATTTGTTTACAAATCTCTATATTTTTGTACAATATTTGAGAAAACCCTTAGTGAAGCTTTTTAGCAAATGTCTTTTTCGGATTTTTTTTGTTGTTGTTGTACAATCCTGGATGGAACTTGAAGTTAGTCATTTGTTTAATAAGGCCATAAGATAGACTTGATGATGCGCAATAATTCTCAAAATATGCATAGAGCACTTTGTTACAAATGCTACTGTTTTTATTTTATCATATGCTCGTGTTTGTCTGCACTGCAGCACAATTTACCTGACAGCTGAATTCAACATTCATACATTGTAGTTCAATTATTGAGTTCAAAAGTACAAAAAATGGAGAGTCTTTCGTTTATTTGTACTTGAATGCTAAAGTTTAAAGAAAATAAATAAGTGTTTTCCTTCAAGTTGAAATCAGTTCAACTTTTCACACCGCTGGGCACTCGGAAAAAGAGTTTTTGAGAGCCTTCAGCACTGAAAATGCGTTTGGTGGACACAAGCCCTAACTCAGACAGTTTTTCACATTTTAAAGGATATCGACAGATGATCATTATCGCCAAAATCCCCCAAAATATCGAGATATTGTTTTTTGCCCATATCGCCCACCCCTACCTTGAAACAGTTCTTTAGTTGCATCATTGGATTTGTCTACTGAAATTACATACAATTCGATGTCTAGATCTTTTAAATATGCCCAGCCATTACCATTCTACAATAAAAAAAGGGGTTTTGGTACATTTTATGTGGCCGCCATCTTGAAAAATGGCCACCCTATTGGATTTTCAGGTGACTAACGGGCTTTTCTCAAAAAGTAGGGTCTCTGCATTATTCATGTCAAATTTGGTGCTTGTATCACAAAGTGAACGATTGTTCTGGAATTTGGACTTAATCTGCCGGACTACAAACCTGACAACAGAAGTGTTTTACCCCCACGTGCAACAACTTGTGTCAGGACAGCACTCGGAGATCAGTAGATCTTCTTTCCTGTGTGGCTGCTGCTGTGGATCCTCAGCTAGCAGCGGTGAGGAAAGACTTTCCACAGATGTCACAGCTGTGTGTCTTCAGGTGAGTTTGAAGATGACTTCTCAGCTCGTCTGCAGACTCTGAACGTTCTCCACACGCTCCACAAAGCCTCTCCGGATCGTCCATGTGAGTCCAGGCGTGTTTGATCAACATGTTCTTTGACCTGTGCAGAGCATGGCAGACTTCACAGGACAGAGCAGCGTTGCTGTTTTCAGTCGACGCCTCCTTCTGTTTCCGTCTCTTTGATTTGTCTCCCGGATGTTTGACTCGCCGCTTCCTCGTCATCTTCGATGGTCTCGGTTCAGCTTGGTCCTCACTCAGCTCCTTGTCATTCTTGTCTGGCTTCCATTCATCATCGTCGTCGTCTTCTTCCTCCACCTCCTACTCATCATCATCATCTCCATGTTCTCCTTTGCTCTCAGCAGCAGCGTGGGCAGAAGAAGAGCCACTAGAGTCCTGTGATATTCCACATTGTTGCCCGTCTTCCTCCACCTTCACTTGTTGTTGCTGTCTTGAGTTGCCGGACTGATGATCCGCTTTGTTGCTCTCCACTTTTTCAACAGGACTGTGGTCGGAACTGAAGGTAGAAAACAGACAGTGTCATTTATTTAAAGTGGAACTCTCACCAAAAAGCAACCAAGGCTTTATTTGCGACTGAATATGAGTCAAACCTTCGTGTAACAGCATAATTACGACGAAAGACACACTTGGAAAATTTACTGTAGCTGGGTTTTGGGCACGTTAATTTTGAACAGGAGTGCTCGGGGCAGGGATACGATGGCATCAAAATCTCTATTTTCAAAACAGTAAGAAGGCTCGACACAACATGAAACTTAGCTTGTAGCATCACCAGGGTCTCTACACATGAACACGAGCATTGAGAACATTGTTTGTGTAAGTGTCGATCCCCGAGTGCGACCTGACAGGCAAGCTTGAGGAGCGGTTCACCTTTACTCTCCTGTAGACTTGTAGTTCTCGAGACCGGTCTCGAGACCACTTTTTTGTGGTCTTGGTCTTGTCACGGCCTCGACAGTCTTTGGTCTTGGTCTTGCCTCTGTCTCGGGTCTCTCGGTCTTGCAATGTCTCGGACTGGCTGAGCGGTCTCGAAGGGATTTGTAACCTATAATATCACAGTTTTTTTTTTTTTTTAATATCATTATAAGCCCCCTTCAAGTGGTACCAATCACATGCACTTTGTGACACAGACGGCGTTGGCGCTCGTCCTCTCAACCTTTTGAACTGTTTGCCAATTGAATTGCTTTCACTTCAGCTAACGAAAGGCTGTAGCATTGGTCGTCTGTTTGGATTTCAGTGTTTCCCGCTGAAAACCACCACCACCACCGTGCGTGGTGATGGTGGTGGGGGAGGGAGGGAAAGGGGGTGTACGGCACGGTATGGTATGGTACGGTGTCACTGCACACAGTCCTTCTGTCAATCAGTGAGAGCACACGCACACACACACGCTTGCTCCCTCTCGTGCCTACATGATCAACATGCAATGCAGCCGTATTTTATTAATATATTTTTTATTTTATTAAATGTTTGATGTGGTACATGTATGTATAATGTGTGATGTGGTTAACACGGTTAAGTCCTCTTCTGTGTGGCCCTATGAGGCTATCATGCCACTACAGCTGCAGAATGGTTTAGGCTACAGATTCTGTAGATAACAACATCAGACCTTATAGAGTAGAAGTGTATTTTCTGTTAAGATTGGTTTCATTTCTTATCAACAATACACACAAGTTAGTTGGCTGACAGGAGGAGCAGGCATAGTGCTGCAGTTATGCAAAAAGATGAAGTCAAATACAGAGATGATCTGTTCATGTGTCATACTGGATTGGATTTAGGTTTCATAATGCAAAGACCTGATTTTCATATCACTTGCAAGACAGTTTGTTGTGGTTGAATATGAACAGATGTCTTACAGATGTCTCTTTCCCTATTTTGCAGGTACTTGGAGTACAAAGCAGGACCTGCATCACTGGCGATGGCAGACACCACACAGCAGACAATATCTTCCTTTGCGCAAAGAGTCCACTTATATGCTCCAAATTCATCCAGGCAACAGGCCATTACATAAGCCATCCTCCAGGACCTTGTCATTGGATGCTCTCTGCCCCTGTCTCAAATTTTAGACACTTTCTTTCTGTCATGGACTGCAAATACACTCCTGTGTCTAGGACCAGCTTGACAGAGAAGCAGATACCTTATCTAGTCAGTAAGGTTAAGGATGACATCATCAAAGCGCTGGAAGCTCAGGCAAGTGTTGCACTTACAGCCGACCTCTGGTCGGACAGGAGGCTTCGCTCCTTCCTCTGAGTTACTGCGCATATTGCCTGCCTCCTCCTACAGTTTAAAATCCTTTTTGCTGGATTGTCGGCGTTTCACAGGGAAGCACTGTGGTGAACGAATCGCCTCAGAATTTGATGAAATTGTTGAGGAGTATGGCATTAGCAACAAAATAAACTTCATTCTGACAGATAACGCATCCAACATGAAGCGGGCCTTTAAAGTGAGATTGCCGGACTCAGAGCAACCTGAAAGTGACAGTGATGACCTTGATGATGAAATGATGTGGGAGGAACATGTAGAAGACTTTGAACAGCTGTGGTCATCAGGTGAGCGCTTGTCTTGCTTCGCACACTCGCTCCAAACTGGTTGTCAGTGATGGCTGAAAGAAGTGAAGGCAATAGCAAGAGCCATTGCTAAGGCCACCAAGTTCACAACCCTGCTTCACAGCAGTTCTAAGTGTAACCCCTTTTTCCCTTAGTGCTTAAAATCTGCACTGAGGTCACATCCAAAAAAAATAAAACAGGTCCTAGGTTCTCAGCTAAAGATGATGAATTCGCTTGGGGTTCTTAATTAAGCAAGGGACTTTATCACTTGAGTACAAACAATGGAAAATAATTAGCGCGGTGCCTCCACTGAAAACTTGCTATGCTTTGTGTTAGCAAACTTATGCAAGTCCTCAGAACTCAAATACAGTTTTTAGTCTTAAAGAATATTAAACAACAATATGTAAAGGTAAGACACAAATATTTATTTTGTTAAACCTTTTAAGATCTTTGGAATAATACCCTTCAAAAGGAGAAATGCTCTAGAAATAGATAAGAAAAATAAAAACAACAAACAAAACACTTCCTGTACATTTAAATCAAGACAGTAATGCCTGAAGCATCAAAATGTTTTTCTTTTTACCCTTTTTAAATCAATAGCACAGTTGTTTCCTTCAACCAACCAATAATGAAAGGTGTATGTGTGTATGTCTGATCTTTTAATCAAAAACTTAACCCTTTTTGTTCTCTCACATCAATGAAATGAATTTAACTTGAGCTCAAACTTAACCTTTTTAAATGAAAATAAACCTATGAAATTAGATTTTTAGCTTGTTTGTAACTTAATCAAATAGTGGTTCTCTTTTTATAAACCATTCACTCATGAAATTATGAGATGTGTTCTTAATATTTTAACTGTATTCACACCTATTAAATGTTCAGAATATGAATTCAATAACACAAATGCATAGAAATATCAAACCAAAATGCATTTGTGTACTCAAAACACAATAACAGTACTCACACCTGTACCATTGTATTTTTCAGTCCACATAGAAACAAAAACAAATGATAATGACCATGAAAAGTCTAACCCAAGCGCTTGGATAATTTCCCTAACCGTTGGGGCCCATTTGAAGCGTTGGTGCACATGAAGTTTTATCCAGTTAGAAGAAGTTAAACTCTGAAACCAGGACAGTTCACACAGTCTCGTGTCTCTATCCTGCCCTCGGCTCCGTTCCAATGTCAAGTACTCACGCAACCTCTCGTCGTAGATGCAATATGGCGTTGCAGCCAGCAAGGCCGTAGAGTGATGTCCAGACAGCCCCGCGCCGACTCCTGTAGCACCGGCTACCTGCGACACGTCCTCGTTCTCTGCTGTCACCTCGTCCGCCGTCCGCTCCGTCTGTACCGTCCGTACGTATGTCGCGTGGAGGCTTTCTCGTGTCCGTGTGGTGAAACAGTCTGATTCTCTGCCACCCAGCTAACTCGCAGCGCTCTGCTGGCTAATGTCGGAGCTAGTGACGGAGACCACGCTGTGGCAGCTCGGAAAACTTCACCGTCGTGTAAACTACACACACTCGACTGAGATAAGTGAAAAGAGTTTCTTTTCTGACCAAATAAGTCTCTCTGGGCAGGGCAATATCTGGGCCAACATTGAGTTCAAGTCTCCAAAATACTGACTTTCTCTTTTCTATGCCGAGGAAAAAAAACCACCGCCCGCTCGCCACTGTCCCAAGGAACTCTGGGATACTTCCTCCCGCGGAAATAAAAAAAATAGTTTTTATCAAACAGGAAAAACTTAACCTTTACCATTTTCAAAGACCATAGAATACTTTCAAACAACATAAGACATGAATTACAGAGTTAATATATTAACAGTATTAATTTTAACATGACTATGGCAAAAATAGGAAGAACCAGAGGATTTTGGGAAATGAAGTCCTACTCTACTCCGTCTTCTTGAAGCAATATAAAAGGGATAACCTGCATATTTTTACATCACTAAAATTATAGAAACACAGTAAAATAAATGTTTTTACACATTTTTAGAGAGCCCTACATAAGGTCAGAGACATGTTTGAGACCCACTTTGGGGCTAATAAATCTATCCCGGCAGCTAACAACACACGCTGGAATAGCACCTTAAAACAGTTAAAAGCTCTCACCACACTTGACCACCGGGATGTCAGAGAAATGTGCAGCAAATGTGATCCAGAAAATATTGCGTTTTCAGTCCGAGAATGGGCCCAGCTGAAAGACCTTTGTACTGAGCTTGAGCCTTTTTCTGAGGCAACAGACCTCACAGAGGGAGACACTGTGGTTACCATCAGCATGGTGGTCCCCACCGTCCGTAGATTGTGACAATAGTCAGAGCACTAAAAAAGTCTTTAGAGAAGAGGTTCTCAGGGATCTTCAGAAGGATCAACATGGAGCAGGGGGATCCCGAGGAGCCATTTAATCATCGGATCTACTTCCTTGCCGCCATGCTTGATCCCCAGTTTGGTTTGAGCTGGGTAGATTTAGATGTCCATAATGGGGAATCCGGTCCAGCACTGAAGAGGTTCAGAGACGACCTTAAGAAATCATTAACAGGTGGCTATAATTATCATGATTGTTGTTGTTATTATTACAGTTATTGTTATTATACTGTCATCAGCAGCATCCTGTTTAATCCTGTATTATGTTTGTGTGTATGTGTGTGTGCCCCTTTTTCCAGACCTTTTGATCAAAGAGTTAGACCAAGATGCAACTGCTGCACCTCTAGCAGAAGATGCAGAAGATGCAGGAGAATTGTGCCGTGACTCACCGCCACCCCTGAAACAACAGCGTCTTCTTTCACGCTACAATGCGTCTAAGATGCAGCACAGCACAACCCGGGACTCGAGCATTACTGCACAAATAAGCAAGTACCTGGACAACATGAATGACTATGACTGTGATGCACTGACCTTTTGGTCAAAAACCAAGAGCATTTCCCTCAACTACACAATGTCGCCTTAAAAGTCCTCTCCGTCCCTGCCTCTTCTGCCCCAGTAGAGAGAGTTTTTAGCAGAGGAGGCATTCTAATGAGACCCCACAGAGCACGGCTAGGCCATAAGAAGCTGCAGTCTTTAGTGTTCTTGAAGTGCAATCAACGACAGCTTTAACATGTGAACTCACATACATCTGCCTCACATACATCAAGTAAACACACTCATACTACTGACATGCTTACACTCCCCAGCACACACTCACAAAACTACAGACACACAAATGGTTTCACACAGAAAGCTACAAAAAAGACACATACACAGAGGACACACTCACTCAACACACAAATGGGTGCATGATACAGAATGCCTTTCGTCCTACAGTTTCAATGTATTAGTTTATGTATCTGTTCTTTGTTTGTGATGTCTGTGTTCTATTGTTCTTGTCCCACTGAACTACAGGCTTCATATATATAAGTGTGTTATAATTGAGATGCCATTACACACATCAAGGTGACAGAATCTTGTGATCACTAGTTCTTCCTCTTGCTAATGTACAATTTGAAGTACAGTTTTGTAAACTATTTGTATTTTGCATTTGATTTGATGCATTTTTTGGTGCACCTGCGTGTGTGTCTATGTATTTAATTACAGTATTGTGCTTATAATGGCCTTGTTTGAATAAATATATGGCATCATTGGCCTTTGAATAATATATGCATATCGTTGTGATTGATTTAGCATTAGGCCTATGCCATTTCAGTGATGCTGATATTATACAGTGTAATTTGGCTACTATAATGGGAAATAATGCAATTTCAAGTTGATAATTGTGTGTATCTTTAATATTTAAAATTCATCTACAGATTAAGTCCAATTTAAATCAGTAACATATTTGCCATTCGTTAGACTTTTTTTGAGGTGCAGGGTGGTGTTGGAGGCTTGTTATTTTGTTAGACAACTTTGGGACGATAGTCGTGTCAGTCCTTAACAGCACTCAAGAGTCAATCCTTAAATAGTGTAGAAATAGCGGTCATGCAATTGCTACACATATTTGATTTCAGTCAATTGATGAAAACATTTATAGTGAGTTCACACACAAGACATGCACTGTCTCTGTATTATTGTGCCTGTAGTTGAAATAATACAATCTCATATTTATACTAAGCAGCTGAACCCAGTATGGTGCTTATGTTCTACAACTCATGCAAAATGGCAAAAAAAAATGTTTTGTTTTTTTTTTGGTCTCGGTCTCGGTCTCGGTCTTGAGCTGAACTAGTCTTGGTCTTGACTTGGTCTGTCTTGGTCTTGATCTTGTCTTGGTCTTGATACGCTCTGGTCTTGGTAGTGTCTTGGTCTCGGTTTAGGCGGTCTTGACTACAAGTCTACTCTCCTGCCTGTCAGGTCGCACTCGGGGATCGACACTTTTTGTCTGCCATGACGGCCACGTTAGTTACTGCATGACTCTGGCTGTGTCCCAGTTCAGGGGCAGCATCCTTCGCCGCCAGCAAAGGCAGGGTCCTTCAGAGAGACCTGCAGGCCGCGTCAGCCTGTTGTGAAGGGGACAGTCTACCCTTCGCAGCATTTCCTGGTTGCGTCACTATTAATGCAGCCCAGGTCCGTGAAAGTGACAAGAAGAGTAAAGTTAGACTGTCAGATCTGTTTGAGCTTCAGGAATTCCTGATTTCCTTTTTAATCCTCCTGCTTGCGGAGGAAGAGGGGAAGCGGCTCTGGTTTATCTCTGGCTGAGAGGACCATGGAGAGGTAAACCTGTTATTGAACCCACATAATGTTATCAATGTTACCATTATTAGCTAGCTAACAGTTTGGGCTCATTAACATAATTTAAAAAGAACTCATACATTAAGTAAATAACAACAGCGATAATGTAAGGATTGTCCTCTGGACAGTGGCGGCTCTGGACCAGTTTTATTAGGGGGGCCAGGTTGGGGCCGGCTTTTTTGTTAGGGGGCACATACAACCCGGAAAAAAGACAAATCTCTCATTCAGACAAAACAGTGTTTACAATTTCAACAATTTTGATTGGGTAGTAAACTGCTGAGACACTTTATTTCCGCCTTTCCCTTCAGCACAAAATCATTGCAAGAAATCTGTCATTGTATTATTGATGCAGACTCCCTGTCGGGGGGGCCACAGGGGGGTCCAGACTCAGAGTTACGGGGACACTGGCCCCTGTTGGCCCTCCCCTAGAACCGCCCCTGCCTCTGGAGCAGAGAAGAGCCTCTCCATCCTCTCTGCAGCCTCATGTCCTGCTTCATCCTCCTCCTTTCACCTGGTGGTCATCTACAGACCTCTGACTCCCAGTTACTAGAAGAGTTCTCTGAATCTCTTGCAGATCTTGTGACGCGTTCAGATCAGATCCTAATTATTGGGGATTTTATATCCATTTAAAAGCCTTCTGAAGCCTTCTGACCCTCTAAGTGAAGCTTTTCTGGGACTTCTTGATATTTCTGGCTTCATTCAGCTTGTTCATGAACAGACTCAGTCCAGTGGAAACACTCTTATTTGGTGACAATTTTATTCTACTTTCTAATTTCAGCAGCACTTTGAACTCCTTTTTTATAAATGTTGATGTCATTATTGTGGTAATTTGGAAGTAATTTCATAAACACTCACACACTCATATCCCTAACTGATGTATTTTACAGGTAGAGAACTTTCATGGTCAGCAGGGGAGTAAATATGTAGTCATGTATTTATTAAAAGTCTTTGAAATTACTTCCAAATTACCAAAATGATGACCTCAAGATGTCTAAAAGAAATCACCCCAACAGGATTTAGTAACATATTAGTCATTTTACTGCTATATTTCTACAGGGCACCAGATGGTAAGTTGCGCATGCTAAAATAAACAGCAACTTTTTGGCACATTTAGCAACAAAACATGTTTAAGGAAACATATGTGATTTTTCTTTTATGTTACTTTCGACCAGATTTACAGCAATATATGTGAACTTTGTGATATTTAGCTCTCTTGTAAAAATATAATTTCAACATTAAATCTAAAAATATTAAATCTTAAGTCTAAATGTTAAATATTCTCTGTCTCTTTGGGGTCTTTCAGGGTCAGACTGAGGTTTTAACAACTCGCAACACAGAATCTGCAAAGAAATAAATTAAAGAAATAAAATGAATAACAAAGAGAGTTTGAACTGGCTGGAAGCAGGTGGCTTGAAATTACAAATAGCTCCTTTAAACACAAACGTCGTCTTCAGGAAGTGCAGATGTGCTCAGTGGAATCTACCAGTAAGAGTCTGACATCATTACAGACATGGTTCCCACACAGAGAGACCGTTCTGTTAAATAATAAGATCTGTTTTGTTACCAAAAGTTGGAGAGAAGAGTTTGGATTTTACCACGAGGATTTCCAAAGTCATGTCTCAATATTTAACTGGTTCTGAGGATCAAAAGGTGACCTCTCACCAGATTTCAGAGAGAGACTTCTTGAACAGGACTTGTGTTTCTGGATACAAAACTAATCTTATTATTTAACAAAACGGTCTCTGTAGGAATATTTTCTGTCAGACTCTGAGAATAACAACCTCAGCCTGTCAGAGACAAAAACACTTGTAGTGGACTGAAGTTTGACGGTCAGAGTTGCCCATAAGGATCACGCTGCAGTTGTGTCATGGCTGCCAGCTGAGGAGATCAACTGGACGGATCCAAAACATTCATGAAGTATATATCATTTGCATATCAAACATGTAAATATAGGTCCAGGTTAAAAAGATCCAGAATTCCCCTGAAACTTCACAAAAGCTCAGACAAGTAAACTCTCCTTACAGAAAAACACTCTGTACTGTGTCCACTAACAAATCATTGAATAAACACCAGAAAGACATTCTGTTGTTTGTGAATTCTTTATTAGACAAACTGTCAACACAACACTGGTGTCACGAATAGGACGCTCACTGATCTGACAACAGACACACAGAGTCTCTGAAACCTCTGCTGGAAAGACAGGATAGAAGAAGAGTTCAGAGGTCTGAGGACGGGATCGAATCATCACAGTGTTTGTTGATTAAACAAAGACAGATAAACTTCATTCACAGGTGTCTTTCAGCTCAGAGGAATCTTCAGAATTACAAATGCTTGAACCTAGGAAAGTCATTTGGTTGTTTTTGAATTTAATATGGGATGAACTGTCACCACAACAGGAACTCTGATTTATAGCCAAACACAACTTCAGCATATTTAAATAGAACACTTTCAGTTTCCTCAAGAACTGAAACACTGAACAAAACACAAAAATAACCGTGAGAACATTTAACATTTAACTCACACTGTTTGGTTGAATACTTTCCGAGTCTGACTTCCCACTTTCAGTTCCGTTTCTGTTTCCATCTGTTCAGCTGAACCTCTAAGTTTGGTTATGATGAAGCTGTGACGTGATAAAACGATCTCACTTGTGTTGATTTAACGTGCCACCCCGGGTGAATGTTTTCTCACAACCACTTCAACAGAAGGGTTTCTCTCCTGTGTGCACGGCCATGTGCCGGGTTATACTTCTCTTATGTCTAAATTTATTATTCAATTATTTACCACATTCAGAGAAAAGAAATGTTTTTTCTCCTGTGTGAAACCTGATGTGTGTGATAAGATTTTGCTGTCAGCTGAATCTTTAACAACATTCACAACAACTAAATGGTTTCTCTCCTGTGTGAATCTTTCTGTGTCTGTCGAGATGGCACTGGTAGTTGAATCTTTTACCACAGTCACAACAACTAAATGGTTTCTCTCCTTTCTGAATCCTCTTACGAATCCTCAGTTTTGAGTTTTTGCTAGATCTTTCATCACAGTCAGAGAAAGTAAACTGTTCCTTGTCAGTACCACATCCTACACCACTTACAGAGACTTCAATGTTTTTCTGAGAGTTTAAACTTGACTGAGGTTCTTTGATCTCACTGCAAACATCATCATTGTCTTCAGCCTGAGGTTCAGGAGAGTCTCCTGTCCTGTCTTCAGTCCCTGATTGTAAATGTCTATCTGGAACTTAGTTCCTGGCTGGTTCTGGTCCACCACAGTCATCATGAACATCATGAGAAATATTGATCAATTCAAACAGTGTGAAAGTGTAATATTGTGTTGGAAATTTAATTCTGAAAATTCTACATTTGTTTAGGTAAAAAAGAAAAACAATCAACAACAATACAATCACATGTTAAATGTTGATTTTAAGCTCTTTTCTACACCTACATTTTGACGCTTCATGCTCCTTGATAACCTCCAATTTCAAATTTCTTGCGCCCACAATAAAGCTTTTATGCTGCATTCAGACAAAACGCGAAGAAAATATTCATGCTGCATTACTCACACTTTTTTGACTGCAGGGTTGTTAACTCTTAATCATGTCTACTCGCACAACGTGAATAGAACGTGAATAGAACCGTGAACGCATGGCACCCAGCCAGAGTCTGCAGCTTCCAGCGCTACCTGAAGCTAACAGGTGCCCAGTTCTCAGCTGTGTAGCATCTGTCCATCTGTCTCCTCTGAGTGGCAGCTTCTTATCAGGTGTTTAAAAACAATAGATCTGTCTTGCCACATTGATGTGAACCCAAAACAAAGAGATTCTTCTGTGATTTGACAGCAATAAATAAATCAAAAGGACACCGAAATAACAACATCATAATGTCGCCTTGTAAAAAGCCTGAATTCATGCTACCTGAGGCTGGAAATTAGCCTCCAGGAGGGACAGTAGAGACTGTTGAGCCCTGATTTTCACTGAGACTTGGCTGAACTCAACCGTCCCGGACACCATTTACATGGAGGGGCTAACATCATTCTGGGCGGTCAGGAGCTGCACTCTCAGGGGTAAAACTCGGGCTGCTGGAGTGAATATACATAAATAACTACAAATAACCACAATAGTCTCTAGTCACTGCTCTCCTACATTAAACTCCTGACTGTTATATGTCGCCCTCTCTACATACCCAGGGAACGTACTGTGATGTCATCATGGCAGTATACATTTCCCCAGTGAAGACACTGAGGAGGTCTTGAACACTCAGTACTGCTCCATCAGTGAGCTACAGTCCACACATCCTGTTGGAGAGGTCTCTGTTGCTGCAGACTTCAACCAGGCCAACATGAAGAAGGTTCTCCCTGTTATCACTGTAAATAAAATATATTTTTGTGCGTTCATTTTTAGCTGCAATTATTGATCACTGCATTATAGGGAACTAGTGTAGAGAAAGGAGCCACATGAGCAATGTAGAAGTGTGATAATTTACAAAGCAGAAATGTGCAGAAGTGAAAATAGCAAGATAAGGAGGTGGAAAGTACATTGTCTGTGTATACTCCTTCTAAGGTCTCCGAAGTGTCTACGTTGTAGGTCAACCAAAGGGCAGCAGTTTCGGCAGTTAGGAACTGGAAGTGTAGGTTCTGCTCTTTTTGCAGAGAAAGAGGAAACACAGCCAGGACTACCGGCAGCAGCTGCACGTGGAGGTCACATGGAGTCAGATAGTAACGAGGCGGGAGATGGAGTCAGATCCACGAGCCAATCCTGTTAAAGGTCGAGAGCCAACGGACCAATCCAATGGAAGAACACATTCATGCACTATTCAACTCTATATAGTATAATAGACTGGGTCAGGGACAGAAAGGGCTGGCAGACTTCGTGAACTGACACACAACCTGTTGCTGGTCAGGGAAAGGAAGCTCTCGACCCAGAGCTCTGTAAGCTTTATTCATTTACTGCTTAATAAATACATTGATTTGAGACCGAATATCTTCTCCTATCGCTTCATTAAAAGATCACGCAGGACTCGGATGACACATAGACTGAAGTGAAGGTAGAGGAGCTCGAGTCCAACATCACCAAGATGAGATTCTGTGACTCGGGGAGTTTACACACTACACCATCAGTACACTAACATCAAGGGGGCTTTTAAAGCAGTCCGCCGCCCCACCTGGGCTCCTCTGACTGGGCATAAGTGTGTTGCAGGACTGCTTTGAATGTTCTGTCTGCTTTATGTTTAAAGTTGCAGCCACTGGCCAGCAAACAGTCAATGTGGAGCAGAATGCAGAAGCTGTAACTGGATACAAACACTAATGCATAGAAGATGTCTGTGTCATAAAACCAGAAACCCCGGCTGACCAATGAGGAGCGAGCAACTCAAAAAGTATAAATAATGCTCAGAACTTGATAACATTTATCCCATTGAAATATTGAGTGTGAAAGGGATACTGTATGATTACTATATCTAAACTGCAAGTAGTTGTACTACAGACTTAATTATCTTATTATTTCACTTAGCCAATTCCCCAAGAGTTTCTGAAAATGATAATGTATGGGGAAAAATGTTTTGTTACTGTTCTGTTGTTTCTGAACAAAAACTTTCATTATGTTGATAAAGTATTTTCTATTTACAAAACGTTGCCCAAATTCTGTTCTGGGTTTTATCTAATTAATACTCCAAAGGAAAAATCACAAAAACACTTAAAGGTCATGAAAATTCATTCAGATTTAACAAATTTATGATACAGCCACTTTAATTATCAAAAAGTATCGGTGTTGGCGATAACGGCGCTGTATTTACTCGGTATCGGATCGAAACATAATCCTGCAGTATCGCAAACCATCAAACAGATTTCCCAACAGAATATTAACTGAAAGTACAAAGAGCACTAACACATCCAAACTGTCACTGTCCATCGGGACAAACCTCGCAGCTGCACAATAACCGAACCTCCTCTGTTTTCATTCTAACATGTAAAACATGTCGTTATTTTAACACAAAGAAAGGAATATCTACATGTAAAACGTTTGCCGAATGAACAAGAAGGCTCGAATAGTTCAGACAGTGATGTAGACAGAGTTTCACAGAGTTTATAAAGTGTCTCTTAACTCAACAACTCACTAAATTGAGACATTTGTTAAGGGAGTCTGGGGACTTTCTCCAAGAAGTAGCCTACATAAGTTACATAATGAGTGTGTTTGATATGAAGAGCACAGCTACCTCTAATTCAACCACTAGATTAATTTATAGGGAACTATCTACATGTACGTGCTCCATATATACTATGTAATGTAATGTAATATGATATAATAAATATAATTTAAAAGTGACTGATCCATCAGATTTGATCTTCATGTCTGTGTATATGAAGATGTGTGAGTGTCGTTATTTCACGTGTCTTTGTTCAGAACAGAAAACACTTTTCAAACGCAGTCACTAGGTGGCGGTACAACGCCTTCTCAACACTGTCAAATTACTGTTTTTACACTCCCACTTAATTTTACAGCATTTAAGCACTTTTCACAACTAAGATCAGTGCTTGACCTCACAAATAATGTCAACATAATAAATCCTTTCAAACTTGCAAGATTGTTTTCCTTACTTCTTTTTACCTTGCTCACAGGTTCCATAACACATTGAGCAGTAAACAGTACAGTAAGCATATTAGGCAGACTTAAACAGGGTAAAGTCCAATCTCTCCTCTGAGGTACTCAAACTTTTGTCTTGTCAGTGGCTTGGTCAAGATATCTGCCTTCATATCAACTGTTGGACAATACTGCACTCGTATTTGCCCATTCTGCACACATTCACCAATGTAATGGTAGTGAATGTCTATGTGTTTAGTCTGTTTTTATGTTTAGAATGACTGACAGGATTCTTTGTGATTGCGATGTCTCCTTGATTGTCCTCCATGGTCACTGTAGGCGAATCACTCATTCCAAGATCAGTCAGCAACCTCTTCAGCCAGGTACCTTCTTGAGCTGCTTGGCTGAGTGCGACATACTCAGCTTCTGCTGTTGAAAGTGCAACAGTTGCCTGTTTGTTGCTGAACCAACTCAGGAACAATATATTACCAGTTGTTGAGCGACGGTCGTCCTGATCTCCGGCCCAATCAGCATCTGAGAAACCAATCACAGTTCCTGACTCTGACTGCTCATACTTGAGGGCAACGTTCACTGTACCCATCAAGTATGGAAACATTCTCTTCACAGCCGTCAGATATGCAGCATTTGGATTTGCATTGAACTTTGACACAACACTCACTGCTTGTGCTATGTCTGGTGGTGTGGCCATTGCAGCGTACAGTAAACTACCTACCATGGACTGATAAGTGCTTGGGCTTCACGGGTTTACTGACACCATCATCTTTTCTCAACTTTACATTTGCATCAGCAGGGGTTGCAATGGGGTTCTGACGAATGGTTTCAATGTGATGCTTCTGATGAAGAAAGACACAGTTCTTTGCTTTGTCTTGGACAACAGAGATGCCCAGGATATAGGACAGCTCCCCATGTCCTTCATCTTGTAGCGCTTCTTGAAAGGTTGTTTCAACTCATCCACGCTTTCTGTTGATTCTGTGATCAAGATCAGATCATCAACATACACAGCTAGTATTTCTAGCTCCTGTCCAGGTCTTACAAACACACATGGGTCTGATGTGCTCTGTTTAAAGCCCATTTCTTTCATAAACTCTGAGAAAGCTTTATAATGTAATATAATATCATATCATATCATATAATAAAGTCAGATTTGATCTCCATGTCTGTACATGAAGGTGTGTGAGAAACTAAAGCTAGCTGGGAGCATCTCACTCTCCGGCTTCTCCTCCGGTTCACAGCAGCTGCAAATAAAACCTGAGTTGTGACCTGAAGTTTCCCTTTTTAATACACTGAGCTGCTGGGCTGTTGCAGTCCCTCCTGACCAGCCGGCTGCTGCTCTTCTGGGATCATCCTCCTCCTCTGGAGCCTCTCTTCACTGCTGGAGTCTCTGTGAGGCCACTTGTGTAGATTACAGCTTCAGAACCTCAGTAAACCCTGAATCTGCCTTTATTATAACACCAGGAGCAAAGCTTGCTGCATCAACTGTGTTCAGTCCATTTTACTGACAGAAGTTTTAAGCAAGAAATGTAGTAATTGGTCAAAAATGATAAAACATTTTCATTAAAGATGATAAAATATAAAACAAATGTGAACAAAGACCCACATGGAGCTGTTGACAGGACTTATGCAGCAAGAAACCTTTGTACCATCAGAGTACCACAAAGTTAAAATATGAAAGAATGTCCATTTATTCATTGATTAAATCATCTTTTTATTCTAAAAGCTTACAGCAATAATTAGTTTATACATTATATGTATATATATTTGACTTTTGGTGAGTATTTCCATCGAAGGTTTGGTCTGAAGTTTCTAACTGTGGTCAGACGCCATTAAAGTTCTGGACCTGTAAATAAACCACTTCAGATTAATGAGGGATGTTTTAGTGTTTCTCTTTATTTTGTGACTTTTGTGAATTTGTTCCCTTATTACAACTTTTATCATGTATTCTTCAGCTCAGAGAGTAGATAGACTTTTATTTTGTAAAGTAGAAAGCGAGCCTTTCTCAAACAGGAAGTTCCGTGCGTGCTCGTGCCTTTCAAAGCCGCCATCACAGCGGCCGTTAACTCAACAGACTGATCAGCTGTTTTAATCTCTCTGATCTGCTCCGACCGATGATGACGTGTGCTGACGAAACGCTCGTGATATCAGGATGAACATATCCATCAGGTCCGGATCCAGGGGCGGATCTAGAAACATATTTATGGGGTGGCGAGAGGGGGGCAGGAATTTTTGAGGGGTGGCAACATATGGTTGACGTATATATACTGAATTTAATCACAGTACACAAGGACACGGGCTGCCATTTACAAACTCATACAGACAACTTTATCTCATGCAGTCAATGTCTTGTATTTGAGGTTTCATGTGAAACAGTACATATTAGGAATAAGTGACCATACAGTGTGATCTCAATTAATAGGAGATGGAAGTATGGTAACACTACTGTAGATGGGCCATTATCACAGGAAAGGCATTGTAAGGAACATCAACGTAGTGCATGTTGTTTTTGATGTACTATGTATTATTTGATGTAATTTATTTTGACACTTCCGGTTAAACCAAGGTATTTTATTTTGAAAGACTTTGTGCGATGTATTTTATTTTGAAAGGGTTCTAAACGGAAACAAAGAGCTAAATGACTGCAACAAATGTGATAGCGAAAGGTCAAGGAGCATCACGGATAAGATGAAATTCACGGATAAAGGAAATTAACTACGGTGTTGAAAGTTGACTTCATGAGTGATTTATTAGCCCAGTTGGAAGTGGCAACAAGGTAAAGGCTTGTGTGTGTGCTGAAATTTGAGTAAATTGTCATGTACTAAAGTTAAGCTAAACGCTACAAGCTAACTACTGATGTACGTTATGAACTAATGGCTTTGTATTTGTTTCTGTTTTAGCTCTTACGTTGGTGTTGATGTTGGTCGGATTGTAAAGACACAAGGAATTACAGAAAGGAATAAAACACTTCAGACCACCAGTAAAGCTTCATTAATTTTCAACTGGCGCTACAGTAAGAGCTTGGCCATCCGCCGCCATGCTGCACGACGTCGTCTCAACGCTTCAAGATTCATACCCACAACGGACAGCAGGTGGCAGAAATTGGTCCGAAAACTGAAACATAAAGGAATATGGAAAGTACACAGGCTTCGTCTGTAAGCCACATGGACATTAATGAACAGATTGTTTGCCTGCAAATGGAAATTCAGGATTATAAAGGACTCCTTCAAAATGCAAGTGAAAATACAAGACAGGATATACAGCAAACAATTCAGTGTAAAGAAAAAATGCTGGCTGAGCTACAGTGTAAGGTCCAGAATACTACAGATGAACTTCGCCGCTCTGTACGTTCCAAGGTTCCCACAGAAAAAATGCTTGCTTATCAGAAAGAAGAAGTAAGTAAAAAGGAGAAAAGGCTTATCAGCTCATATGAACAATGGAAAACGCAAGCGCGTGAGGCAAGAGAAAAACTCAAGTCAGACATAACTGAAGCACACGTCATCTCTTGTGGACATTTTAGAAAAGGGAAAGGATGACATTTTGAGACTTTACACTGAAATAAGAAGTAACATAGCACCATCAGCTGACTTGAGGAGAAAAATTGACGCATGTGAAGCAGTAACTCGTGACATTACAAAGATCATATATGAGAGACTAACAGGCATTGATGGAGATTTCGATGCTGAACATGAAAGACATCGTCTGCGTGAGCTGCTGGATCGTGAGTATGCAATCTCCATTTACGGTTCCACCGCTGCACCATCAGGCATCACTCATCATTCCTCATCTTCATGCATCGCCTTGAAAAGAGCTGAGGCCGCAGCAGACCTTGCAGCAAAAGAGGCTGAATACAAGATCATACAAGAGGAAACTAAACAAAAGGAAAGGATAAAGGCTTTGGAAGAGCAACAACAGAAAGAACTTGAAAGTCAAAGATCTGAGCTAGAACGTCTGCAAGCTGAAAGGGACGTGGAAGCAGCTCGAGCCAGACTGGAAGCCTATAACAGAGAAATGGTACAGATGGGCGATCTTCAGTCAGTTAAAAGTCAGCAGGTGAACCCACATACAGTTCCCCAGCCACCTGCACCACACTCACTCTATACACCTTGGCCACCTGCGCCCCCTGATGTTGCTCAACTAGCACAAGCAGTGCAGGACAGTATAACAATTAACAGACTTCCAATGCCCGAGCCAACAGTGTTTAGTGGTGAACCAATCCACTTCATTGAATGGAAAGCCTCTTTCACATCGCTGATAGACCAAAAGGGCATTTCCGCTGCTGATAAATTGTATTATCTGAAAAGGTATGTCAGTGGTCCAGCTCGTAAATGCTTAGAAGGAACATTCTTTAGAAATGATGAGCAAGCTTATGAAGATGCATGGAAAAAACTCAATCAGCGATACGGCCAAGCATTTGTTGTCCAAAGAGCATTTAGGGAGAAATTAGCAAGCTGGCCGAAAATACAGTCTAAGGATGCTGAAGGACTAAGGAGCTTTGCAGATTTCATAAATGCTTGCTTGCTAGCCATTCCTTATGTAAAGGGCCTGGAAATATTAAACGACTGCGAACAAAACCAAAAACTGACTCAAAAACTGCCTGACTGGGCAGCTGCTAGATGGAACCGTCA
This sequence comes from Sparus aurata, assembly GCF_900880675.1. Lineage (NCBI taxonomy): Eukaryota > Metazoa > Chordata > Actinopteri > Spariformes > Sparidae > Sparus > Sparus aurata. Next base: position 311,239 of record NW_022045103.1, read on the forward strand.
AGTGACAAAGGCCCAGCTGGATGGCAAAGACTTTCCCAGTTTCAGTGATTTTGCTGAATTTCTGCTGTTGGAGGCAGAAGTTGCCTGCAACCCAGTCACCTCCATCCATGCTCTTCGTTCTCCAGGGCTATGCATTGAAAACGTGAATCTGAAAGACACCAAGAGGAATAAAGTAAGTGTCTTCAGTACCGAAACAGCTGTGCACAGTGACAAAACATCATCCAGAGCGAACACGGGGCCTCAGTGCATGTTATGTCAAAACACGCATCAGCTCCACAAATGCCCAAATTTAATGAAAATGTCACTGGCAGAGAGAAGGGCATATGTTAAGGAAAATAGACTTTGTTATGGCTGTTTGAAACAAGGACACAGTGCAAAGGACTGTCGCCGTCGCCTGAAGTGTGACACATGCATGAGAAAACACCCAACTTGCCTTCATGATGACAATTTCATGAAAGAAATAAAAAGAGAAGGGCAAGCAAACACAGCAGAAACAACACAAAAAAGCATGTCTGAGACAACAACTGCTGTGTCACTCAGTGTTGCCAGGGAAGGACAATCAGCTAGTACCTCAATGATTGTTCCAGTGTGGGTGTCATCTGCTGTTAACCCATTCAGAGAAAAACTTGTCTATGCCTTGTTGGACACTCAAAGTGACACTGTCTTCATTGATCAGGAGGTAAGCCGTGAATTGCAAGTGACTGGATGTCCAGTGAAACTAAAACTTACCACCATGATGGGAGAAAATGCAGTTGTAAGCAGTGAGAGAGTACCTGGTCTCCGTGTTAGGGGCTACAGCTCTGCAACACACATCCTCCTCCCTCCTGCATACACAAAGGACCATATTCCAGTGAACCGTGAACACATACCAACCTGTGAAACTGCCAAATGCTGGAGTCACCTATCACCAATCATTGATGAAGTCCCACCACTCTTCAGTTGTGAAATTGGCCTTTTGATAGGTTATAACTGCCCAAAGGCACTAGCACCCAGACAAGTGATAGTAGGCAAAGATGACGAGCCTTATGCAGTGCGAATAGATTTAGGGTGGAGCATAGTTGGCAGTGAAGCACCCCACCATGAAACAGGCATGATGAACAGTCTCTGTCACCGCGTGGCTGTAAAAGAGATCCCCCCAGTAACTCCTATGGATGCAATTCGTGCACTAGAGAGCGACTTCAAAGAAGTCAGGGAAAATGACAAAACAGTGTCCCAAGAGGATTTAATCTTTCTGGACAAACTTAAAGAAGGCATAAGAAAGGATGAACAAGGACATTATGAAATGCCTCTGCCTTTTAAGGAAAGGCCATATATGCTTGACAACAGACTGCTTGCAGAGATTCGACTCAACCACCTCAAGAGGAGATTGTCTAGGGATGAGAGATACAAGGAAGATTATGTAAAGTACATGAGTGACATAATCAAAAGAGGTGATGCTGAAGAAGCTAAGGATGATGGACTTCCTGGTGAGAAATGGTATATACCACACCATGGTATTTATCACCCAAAGAAACCAGGAAAACTGCGTGTTGTATTTGATTGTTCAGCAAAGCACAGGGGAACCAGTCTCAATGAGCACCTGCTTTCTGGGCCAGACATGATAAACAATCTAACAGGCGTCCTCATACGCTTTCGGCAACATCAAATAGCATTAATGTGTGACATAGAAAAAATGTTCCACCAGTTCAAGGTTCAAAAGACTGATCGTGACTTCCTCCGCTTCTTATGGTGGAAAAATGGAGACTTAAGCACTCAACCACAAGAGTACAGGATGACCGTACATCTCTTTGGCGCAGTGTCTTCCCCAGGGTGTGCAAACTATGGATTAAAACATCTAGCCAAGGAGCACAACCTTTCATTTCCTCTAGGTGCCCAGTTTATTGCCAGAGACTTCTATGTGGATGATGGAGTAACAAGTGTAGAGACAGTGAAAGGCGGCATACAACTGGCACGAGAGGCACGAGAAATATGCGCAAAAAGTGGCCTCCGGCTACACAAGTTTGTGTCAAACAACGACACTGTTCTAAACAGTATACCAACATCAGAACATGCAACTGATATCAAAACAAAGGACCTTGCTTTCAGTGAGATGCAAATGGAGAGAGCGCTAGGAATACACTGGAATATAGAAAGAGACTGCTTCACGTTTAACATCACACTGAAAGATCAACCTCCCACACGGCGTGGAATATTATCCACCATCGCATCTGTATATGATCCTTTGGGATTTGTTGCTCCTTATCTTCTCAGTGGCAAAAAAATCCTGCAAGAAATGTGTCATCAGGGTACAAGCTGGGACGATCCGCTACCTGAAGACCTGAAACCACGGTGGGAGTGTTGGAGAAAGGATCTCATCAATCTGGAGAAAATACAGATTGCCAGATGTTGTGTGCCTGCTAACTTTGGAAAGGTGAAGAAAAGAGAACTGCATCATTTCTCAGATGCAAGCACTACTGGGTATGGACAGTGTTCTTATCTGAGACTGATCAATGGGGATGGCGATGTTCACTGCGCCTTCATCATGGGAAAGGCTCGTGTGTCTCCCACAAAGGTCTCCACTATTCCAAGGTTAGAGCTCACAGCAGCAACAGTCTCAGTCACAGTGAGTAATATGCTCAGAGAAGAGCTAACTCATGGCATTGTGGAAGAGTTCTTTTGGACAGACTCAAAAGTCACCCTCGGATACATACATAATGAAGCAAGACGCTTCCACACCTTTGTTGCAAATAGAGTGCAAAAGATTCGCAACAGCACAACACCCCAGCAGTGGCTGTACGTGTCCACCAAGGAAAACCCTGCAGACCATGCATCCAGGGGAACAACAGTGGATGGACTGCTGTCATCTGATTGGCTCACAGGTCCCAGGTTCCTGTGGAAAAGGGAAATACCTACTCCAGCGACAGTGATTCTGGATCTTCCAATAGGAGACCCAGAAGTGAAAAAGGCTCAAACATTGTTAACAAAGACTACTGGAGAAGTGAGTCTGACTGACCGTCTGGTGAAATTTTCATCCTGGTCGAAGGCTGTCAGTGCTGTGGCACGTCTCAGACGCAGGCTCCTAAAAGACAAATCAAATGCACACTCTACAGTCGAGGAACGGCAAAATGCAGAACTTGTGATCATCAAAGACCTGCAAAGACAAGCATATTCAGAAGAAATAAAGACATTAGGGAATGGAAATCTATTACCAAGTAATAGCAAGTTACATCATCTTGATGTCTTTTTGGACAGAGATGCAGTGCTCAAGGTGGGAGGAAGACTGCGTCATTCAGCCCTTCCTAGGTCAGTCAAACACCCGACAGTCATCCCCAGACAGCATCATGTCACAAAACTGATAATTACACACTATCACGAAAGAGTTAAACACCAGGGCAAAGGCTTCACCATCAATGAAATACGGGCCAACGGCTACTGGATCTCAGGTTTAAGTCAAGCAGTCACATCCTACATTCGGCAGTGTGTCGTATGTCGGAAACTAAGAGGAAGTGTAGTAGGTCAGAAAATGAGTGATCTCCCCATAGAACGGATGGAATCCTCTCCCCCATTTACATACTGTGGGATGGATTGTTTTGGCCCTCTTATGACTAAACAAGGTCGAAAGGAACAAAAACGATATGGCCTGCTCTTCACGTGCTTCAGCTCTCGTGCTATCCATGTTGAAATGGTTGATGACCTGTCAACTGATGCTTTCATCAACGGTCTGCGTTGCTTTGTTGCACTGCGAGGCTCAGTGAGACAGATTAAGTGTGATCAAGGCACTAATTTTGTAGGTGCCAAAAATGAACTGAGTGCGGCCCTACATGAAGTTGATGCGGAGAGACTTGAAAACTTCCTTGCAGAAAAGCAATGTGATTTTGTGTTCAACACGCCTCGTGCAAGTCACGCAGGTGGAGTGTGGGAACGACAGATCAGAACTGTAAAAAATGTGCTCTACTCCACACTCTCACTCTCACCTGGAAGACTCAATGATGCCTCCTTAAGGACTTTATTATATGAGGCTTCTGCAATCGTAAACAGCCGTCCTCTCACAACAGATAACCTGAACGATCCAAACAGTTTGGAACCACTCACTCCTAATCATCTCGTCACCATGAAGGCTGCCACTGCACTTCCTCCCCCAGGCAAGTTTGTAAGAGAGGACCTATATGGACGAAAAAGATGGCGACAAGTGCAGTATCTGGCAGAACAATTTTGGAGCCGTTGGAGAAAGGAGTATCTCCACAACATCATGCTCAGGCAAAGATGGCATATGCCTAAAAGAAACATTCAAGTAGGTGACATTGTGATGGACGCAGAGGGACAGCAACCAAGATCTGCATGGAGACTTGGACGAGTCTCAAAGACTGTGACAGACAATGATGGACTTGTAAGGAAAGTCGAGATATTTCTAGGAGACAGAAATCTGAACAAAAGAGGTGAACGCTTGAGCAAAGTATCTGTGGTAGAACGTCCAGTTCATAAGTTAGTTCTGCTAGTAGAGGCCTCCTAAGTAAGCATATAAAGAGACAAAAACATCTGTTGTGATGATGTGTTCATTTTGTTGTATACAAAGTAGCCTAATTCATGTGAAGAAATTAATCGTGTTTTAAGTTGTGTTCATACAAAACACTCTTAATTTGGTGGGAGTGTAAGGAACATCAACGTAGTGCATGTTGTTTTTGATGTACTATGTATTATTTGATGTAATTTATTTTGACACTTCCGGTTAAACCAAGGTATTTTATTTTGAAAGACTTTGTGCGATGTATTTTATTTTGAAAGGGTTCTAAACGGAAACAAAGAGCTAAATGACTGCAACAAATGTGATAGCGAAAGGTCAAGGAGCATCACGGATAAGATGAAATTCACGGATGAAGGAAATTAACTACGGTGTTGAAAGTTGACTTCATGAGTGATTTATTAGCCCAGTTGGAAGTGGCAACAAGGTAAAGGCTTGTGTGTGTGCTGAAATTTGAGTAAATTGTCATGTACTAAAGTTAAGCTAAACGCTACAAGCTAACTACTGATGTACGTTATGAACTAATGGCTTTGTATTTGTTTCTGTTTTAGCTCTTACGTTGGTGTTGATGTTGGTCGGATTGTAAAGACACAAGGAATTACAGAAAGGAATAAAACACTTCAGACCACCAGTAAAGCTTCATTAATTTTCAACTGGCGCTACAGGCATTAAGGTAAGACACAGGTGATAAGTGGCAGATGTGTGAGAGGGGAAGCAAACAGATTTGACTGTGTCAGAGTGCCAGTGTTGCAGACAGCATTTGTACAAGAAGAAACAATCCAAATAAAAACTTACCCATGAAGATCTATGGACTGAGCTGTACTAAGGTGAGCGTAAATACACTGTAGTAATAAATGGGCACGGCACTCAAACAAGGTGCTGGACATCGCTTTTATTGTTTACTCAGAACACACATTCTCCCTATTTGTCCCTCAGTAGCTTGAACACTGTTTGACAGGTCAGGTCTTTACTGATAAAGTCATGAGAAATACAGTACAATATATACAGTATTCACAGCAGTTAAGGAGACATGAAAGGGACATTTCATGCATGTAAATCTGAGCTGCTGTATCAACAAATTACACAAAAAGGCTCACAGAGTTACAAAAGGGTATGTTACATAAGAACATTCCATTGTAAAAACACAATCAATGTAGAACCATCATTGATCAGTTATAACCATCAGACTGTGTTAACACACACTAACATTTTAGCCTGGGAGAGTATTTTTAGGTTCATTTATTTAATTTGTGAATTTAAGCTGAGCAATAGAACTAAAATACATTGTACACAGAATATTAAAACTCTGTCTCCATCTCATCACACTTTCACTTACAAGTTTCCACAATTATTCATATTCAAGCAAACATGAATATGTATATTTATTTGAAGAAGTCCCTTTTGCATTTAAGCACTTTTTCCTAAATGCACCTTAATGTTCTGATCAAAATGTCCGTTTTTGTCACGTGTTGTTCTTATTGATATGTAAGTTAGTTTACTACACAGCAACAATGTCCACACCATGTGGAGCAGCTGGACTAGAGATGGTTGGTGATGCTCAGCACTCTGCTTTCCCTTTCAGTGTCTGAGCCCTGCACGTTATCTTGTCTCTCTCTTTCTCCTCCTCATCTCGGTGTTGCTCTCCCTCCTCGTATCTTCATCGCTGTGGTGTTCTCCCTCCTCCTCCTCTCACTGGTCGCCTTTCTCTCTCTCCTTCCACCTCATCTCCTCCTTCTACCTTGCTCACTTCATATGCTACCTTTCCTCTTCATTTCTGGAAGATTCAAAGTAACTTTACCGTGTTTTCCTTGACAGACGTTGAATCAATATTAGCTTTTGTAGCCTAACGTTAACTTACTTTACACAGAAGTGACGTCAGACCTAGCTAACATTACATGTACAGTTAGCGAAATAACGTTCTTCAACCTGATTTTTATCATCTTAAATCAGCATCGCAGCTATACTAGCACTGTGCTTTGATATGATTTCATTTCTTGATAGATAGTTCATCAGTTTTTACCTCTTTCCTCCCGTGTCTCCTTTCCTCGCGACTCCTGCTCTTCGCTTCGCGCCACTCAGTTTTCCAAACGAAGCGTCTCTTGCTCTGACGTCATCTCGTGCTGCATTCACAGCAGTCGGACATTGGAGATTCGCGCTCGTAGATGTCAACTTGGCCATAACTTTTCTTTGGATTCGTTGCTGCCAACTGGGGAGGCAAGGCTTTCTTTTAGATGCCACCCCGGTAGATGTGAGCATGCGCGGTGATCTGATCAACCTGATGATGAATCGTAGTATTGATAAATTGATGAAAGAAACAAAAAGAACATCATGGCTTCTCATGGCGGACGCACTGGCGTCTGATTGGCCCGAGGTGACGGACTGCGGGCCAATCAGAGAGCGCGCTGCGGGAGGCTGCCGCTCCTAGCAACAAGAGAGTTCAGACTTGTTATTGATTGATTTACTAAGACAGGTGTGTCACCTTTAACACCTGAGACACATGTTTATATATCTGTAACAGATGTGTTTCATCAGGAGGTTTAAAGATGTTATTATTATAAAATATAATCTATCATAAAGAGGAACATGTGATCAGCTGTTTAACATCATCACATCGATCCAGATGTGACTGTTTAATCAGAAATGTCTTTTATTTTCTTTCTTTTTATGGTTTATTATCTTTATTAATAAAGTGCTGCAGCCTGCTGGGCGACATTTTGTGTGTTATTCTCTATAACATGGTGTTAAAATGTCACCAGACAGACAGAATCTAATCTCAGCTAAATATACTAAATATACTAAAGTATATTATAGTATATATAATAAAAGTGCTGATTCAGCTCTGAGGCAGCATGTAATCTGTAAAGTAACTAAAACAGTGTTTTCAATAAATGTGGTGGAGTAAAAAGTACATATTTGCAGAAATCCTCCAGTAAAGTACAAATAGCTCAGAAGTGTTCTGAGGTCCAGCAGTGGAAACGTTGTCAGAGGTCATAATCCTGCTGTGCTCATGTCGCCCTCTGGTGGTTGTTTACCAGAACATCAGTGATGAACTCTGATTGTCTGACAGGAATCTTCATCTGATATCTTATAATCTGTTCTTCATGTGTTTCTGTGAAGAAAACATGGTCCTGCAGCTGAAACACACTTGTTAGGTCAATAGCTTTCTTACTTGGTGCTTAGCTAAAGCCTTTATGCCATCAAGAGTTCTTCTTACGTGCTTTAAGTTTCCTTTTCTTTTGTTATTGCACTTACTTGGTTTGTTGAAGTTGATTGTAGTCCATCCCTTTGGTTATGAGTGGGTTGTTTGAGTGTGTGCATGTGTTGGCTCTGAGCTCTGACGTGCATCTAATAAATTGAATTAACTAAAGGTAAAACTGAACAAAGGTACGCTAATATCCATCGATCGATTGATATCCAAAAATAGCGTTCTACATTGTTTCGATAATTATCGAGAATCAAAAAACAAATCAGAGCAGAGCAGAGCAAAGCAGTAAAAAGACTGTGTGCTCTCCTGGCATTCACTGTTGCACACCTGCGTGTACTTAGTGGCCTGATTATAAAGGTCTTTCAGTATCACCACTGGTCAACACCAGATGGTGACATTTCTCATATTTAAATGAGCAAGAAAATGAACTAAAAAATGGCTCCAACAACACTGATGAAGTGAAGATGACACAGATCCACATTAAAGACGTTGGACTCTAAGAAAACACCTAAAATATGAAAGAATGTCCATTTATTCATTGATTAAATCATCTTTTATTTTAAAAGCTTACAGCAATTATTGGTATGTGCAACATGTGTATATTTCACTTTTAGTGTGTATTTCCATTGAAGGTTTGGTCTTAAATTTCATATAAAGTGGCATTAAAAGGTGTTAAAGTGTTAAATGTGAGTGTTTCTATGTGTAGACACTCTGTAAAGGTAATGATACATGTTGTTACTGTAGAGACCTGCTGTCTCTACATCTGAGGCTGTATTTATTTATTTATTTATTTATGTTGTTTATTTCGGGCATGTCAATTCATAAGCATCACATTTCATCATTGTTCAAATAATACAACACACATGGCCGAAAGGGAAAAGCGGGAGAAGCCAAAGCTTATCAAGTCCCGCCCCCATTACCCACAGGAGAAAATCTTCATCCTGATCTTTTCTTGTCATTTGCAATTTACTTTTTTCTTTTCTTCTCTTTTTTTTCTTTTGTTATGACCTTTGACAAAACATATTACAGCAGTAGCATACAGAGCTGAATTCAAGCTCTAGACAGTACATACAGATTACATGTGTGTCTGCACATGTGTCCATATTAGTCCATCATGAGTGAACAACAGTCTCATCTTATGGCCTCATCTTATAGCCAGGCTTGCCACAAAGTCAGAATGGCCTTGGACCATACAATTTTCTCAGGTTCAACTTATTGTTTGGGTACAGAATGGTATTTGTTATGCTCACATGCCGTCTCAACACAGTGTCTGCACAGTGTCTGTTGATTCGTGCCTCTGACCTTTATCAACCCTCTAGTATTGATCTGTACTGATCAACGATTGAATGTACATACTTTTTTTTGAAGCCACTTAGTGTTGCTGATTTTTTGATATCTTCTTCTAGCACATTCCATTGTTTAACACCTTTGACCGATAAAGAAAAGGATTTTAACGTAGTTCGTACTTTACTTTGCCTGAAAATCATGTTCCCTCTGAGATTGTGTCTCTCCTCTCTGTCTAGGAAGAGTCATATAGTTTAAGTATTCTTGATTCAATAAATAACTGATTTGTGTGTGCCCTATAGTTGGCATAATGTAAGATTCTCAGAGCTCTTTTTTGGAGTATTAACAAAGGCTGTGTGGAGCCTTTATATGTGTGTCCCCACACCTCTGCACAGTATTGCAGGTGTGGAGAGACGAGTGCACAGTACAACAGGTGAAGTGCTTTTTGATTTAATATTTTTTGTGCTTTTCAGAGGAGTCGGATCAGTGGAGCTGCTTCTGTTCCTGACGTCCTCTGTTTCATCTTACACTTTACTGTAAGAGTTCAAAGGATCTAAACCACATGTTTCAGTCCAAACCACCATGTGACATCACTCTGACATCACTCTGACATCACTGATCAATAGTCATCAATAGTGAGTGTGTAGACTGTGTGTGAGAGTCAGAGTGAAGAAGAAGCTGACGAAGTGTCCTCCTGTCTTCATCCGTCCTCCATCAGCTCCTTCACCTCCATTTAGTCTCTGATCCAAAGTCACATCAGATCAATAATCAAAGATTGACCAACAGACTGATCAAACAGGTTGATCAGCCATCAGAGGAGTCGGATCAGTGGAGCTGCTTCTGTTCCTGATGTTCCCTGTAGAGGAGACAGAGGACAGTTAGACAGAGACAAGCAGCCAATCAGAGACAAGCAGCCAACCAGAGACAAGCAACCAACCAGAGACAAGCAGCCAATCAGAGACAAGCAGCCAATCAGAGACAAGCAGCCAACCAGAGACAAGCAGCCAACCAGAGACAAGCAGCCAATCAGAGACAAGCAGCCAACCAGAGACAAGCAACCAACCAGAGACTAGCAACCAACCAGAGACAAGCAACCAATCAGAGACAAGCAGCCAACCAGAGACAAGCAGCCAATCAGAGACAAGCAACCAACCAGAGACAAGCAACCAACCAGAGACAAGCAGTCAACCAGAGACAAGCAGCCAATCAGAGACAAGCAGCCAACCAGAGACAAGCAGCCAACCAGAGACAAGCAGCCAATCAGAGACAAGCAGCCAACCAGAGACAAGCAGCCAACCAGAGACAAGCAGCCAATCAGAGACAAGCAGCCAACCAGAGACAAGCAGCCAACCAGAGACAAGCAGCCAATCAGAGACAAGCAGCCAACCAGAGACAAGCAGCCAACCAGAGACAAGCATCCAAACAGAGACAAGCAGTCAACCAGAGACAAGCAGCCAATCAGAGACAAGCAGCCAACCAGAGACAAGCAGCCAACCAGAGACAAGCAGCCAATCAGAGACAAGCAGCCAACCAGAGACAAGCAGCCAACCAGAGACAAGCAGCCAACCAAAGACAAGCAGCCAATCAGAGACAAGCAGCCAACCAGAGACAAGCAGCCAACCAGAGACAAGCAGCCAACCAGAGACAAGCAGCCAATCAGAGACAAGCAGCCAACCAGAGACAAGCAGCCAACCAGAGACAAGCAGCCAACCAGAGACAAGCAGCCAATCAGAGACAAGCAGCCAACCAGAGACAAGCAGCCAACCAGAGACAAGCAGCCAACCAAAGACAAGCAGCCAATCAGAGACAAGCAGCCAACCAGAGACAAGCAGCCAACCAGAGACAAGCAGCCAACCAGAGACAAGCAGCCAATCAGAGACAGACACACAGACCTCTGTTCTGTATCTTCATACTGACCTTTGACTTTGAGCTCCACTGTTTTCACTCGCCACACGTCCTTGTTGTAGACTTCACACCTGTACGTTCCTGTGTCTGTCTCTTTGGGGTGTTTCAGGGTCAGACTGAGGTCTCCAGTCTTCAGCAGGTCTTTCTTCATCTCTGTTCGGTCTTTGTAATCCTGGTCCTGTTCTTCAGGCTGCTCAGATCTGTTCTCATACAGGTGGACTGTACTGTATGAGGGTTTATAGCAGTCCCACATCACTGCAGCGTCCTCAGGCAGGTCAGGTGTAGTTCTGAAGGGCAGCTGGACAGACTCCTCCCCCTCCTCCACCTCCACCTGACAGACTGAGAGGAAACAAAGCACAACATCAGCTGTACAGACAGCAGCAGCAGTTTGAATAACTTTATTGACTGATTACAAAGTAGTAGAGAAAGCTGAAGGACAGAACCAGATGAGAGCAGCAGGTAACAGGGGACAGAAACACAGGAAGTAAAACCAGGTTTTCAAGGTGTTGGACATGATCAGAGTCCTGATGGTGTTGTGATGTTTTGTCCCTGTGGTCTTCACAGTAATGTCTCATCTCAGTGTTCAACTGCTGTTTGTTGCTTCTCTTTGTCACTTTCACATTTCTGGACGTCAAATTTAACATTTTCTTTGATCAACTTCTTCAACAGGAAGTGAAGATTTGTTGAATCAGCTGAGAACTGATCATCAATCAATAACTGATACAAACTATTAAAGCTGCATTTCTTTGTTCTCAGTGATGAAAAGATTTGTTGTTTCTTTCAGCTCGTTCCTTCAACTTTCTTCTGGATCAAATAAAAACATCACATTCAGATCAATACTGTCAACTCTGGTCTGCTGGTCTCAGCTAGGCAGGGTGCTGCCAGGGATTTAGGGCCCCATGAACAGAAATCTAATTATTTTAATTAAACTCTGCCTCATTGATCACCAGGATCTTACAATTGGAATTATTCTCCACCTCAGTTCTTGGCTTTCTTTTAACCCTCTGAAAATGATGGAGGATCATCTGGCATCAACATTACATTAACAGTTTTTAAGATGATTTTAAGCATCATAGAAATCTTGAAACTGAAGTGAATCCTCTGATACCAAACATGTCCTGCTGTCTTACAGGGAAAGGAGCTAAATATGGCTCCACATTTGAACTGTTTTCACCTCAATGTGAAATGATGACTTGTAATAATAACTTTGAGTCAGCACTTAATGAGGATGAGATGAGGATGAGGAACCTGCTGCTGCTCAAACTGAGAAACTAGATTCATGCTGTCTGACTGCCTTCAATCTTTACAGCTGCTGACATTATTATCAGCTTTAACTGTTCTTAAACTGTGTTAGCTGTGAACTGTGCTCACCTTTCTTTACAAAGAAATGTGTGAGGAGTTGTCTTCCTCTCCTTGCTTTCTTTCCTTTCTGCCTTTTCCTTTCCTTTAAGGCTCCCTGGTTTTATTTTCTTGGGTAAAGACATGTTGATGAGCAGCAGCCACTCCACTGTTAAGCTGTTTGGACTGAACCATTCTGTACTGTGAGGGGTGAGAGGGGCCTCAGACAGCCTCCACTCTTTATTTATACAGAGTAAAGACTCTCATCTGATTTATTCTGACAGTTTCTGCCAAATCACCACTGCTGTAGAGACACAAACTCAGATTTCATACTTTGGTGTTTCTTTGCAGTTTTTCTCCTCCAGTCAGGTCGTGTTAAAATGTCAACAGACACTGTTGGTTTACATGTTATAAAAACAGAAGCTGTCACAAGTGAGTGATCAGAGAAGCCAACAGGGCTGATAACACAACTTTTAAACACATTAAAATGATGTTTAAAACAATAAAGCCATCCAGCCTGGCCACAGACAGTGAGTTATGTTCAGGTGTGTCCACACTCTTAAAAAAAGGCTTCATCAAGGTTCTATATCGAATCCTAAGGTTCTATATCCTCTATCAAAGAACCGTCTGTCTAAAAAGGTTCTATCACATTTCTGTAAAAAAAAAAAAAAGGGAGTGATTAAATTTATGTGCTTAATAAAAAACAAGAGACTGGCAATGGAATAATTGAGATCTTGTTTCAGACAATAAATAAATGAATGAATAAAAAAAAAATAAAGCCCTGCAAATATGTAACAATATGCTATATATATAATATATACAGCAATGTATTTACTATAACTGCTATATATAGGCTATAAGTAGCCTATAGGCTACATATACACAGCCTATATGTGCTTTCATTGTGTTATTTTGTATGTTTTTATCCCTACAATTTAACTAAAGAATGGACTTTTTATGATCTCTTCAATAGCTGTGTGCACATTCTGTCCATAATCGAAAAGTATATGATACAAATATTAGATGTGTGTGTGTGTGTGTGTGTGTGTGTGTGTGTGTGTGTGTGTGTGTGTTATATAGATATAGGCCTATATATAAACTATGTTATGTATGCTAAACGTGTAGGCCTATAGACTACTGAATTAATCACTCGCCCACTTTATATCTTTTATTTTTTAATTACAAAATCATTTTCATCATTTGCTGATTCTCTGCAGCTACATTCTCCTCGTTGGCATTTCATATTTACGGTGAATCCGACATGTGACTGTATCATTCATTCAGTATATATATCTCAAAGTGGAGGAGGCGGAGCCACAGAAACATACAGGTGTATCTAGCAGCCACCTGCTCTTCAGTCGGCAGGTGTGTTCACGGAGGATCACACAGTCTCGCGGTCTTTTGACAGTGACCGGCAGCAGCGTCTTCACTGAATGTGCACGAGCGACGACGGTTCAGTGCCAACGGCTGTCTGGAGACGGAGCGTTCGTTTTCTGCTGTTACAGTTGCTAACCTAGCTAACCTAGCTAACTAACGTTAGCCACCAGACTCCACTGACAAAACAGTAATTTAACCTCTCAGAATCCAGGAGCTGCGTCGATCTGTGAGTTTGTTTGTGTTATAGTGTGACGAGCTAACCATTTGAAACACCAACGTCATTGTTATTGTGACACTTTTGTTAGCACAGGAGCAACTCCCGTACGTGTTGTGAGAGGTACAGTGACCGTTACTGGTTGAAGTGGTTAAATCAGCGCTGTAAAAACGACTGCAAGTATTACCAGCTTCATGTAGTCTCACAATACACAAAGTGCAGTGTAATGCAACGTTATATATGATAAGTATGAAGTAACAGAAACCTTCTTCTTGTCTTTTTCCCCTGGAAACTGTATTTCCTGGACTCTCTCCACACTTTAACTGAAGGTGTTCAGTGTTTTCATGTAAAGTGGGACACTGCTTCATGCAGTGCTCCTACAGATCTGCTTCCTTCAGCACTGATGACCTATGAGACATTTTGAGTCTTTGTGTGCTCTGTGTTTTTAATTTGAATCAAAAGTAAGATGAACTAGCTTTAGTTTATTCTCAAATGTGCCTCATGTGGATCCCTAAAGCCAACACAGCCAGTAGTTATATTTAATATATGTTGCAAAGGGTTGAATCAAACTGCATCACCTACTTTATAACTAATGTTTCCTCATTGTGTTTCATCTGTTATTCATCTGAAACTCATCTGCAATTTTAAAATGAAATGTAAAATGTGTTCATATCTCCTCCAGATGCTCCAAAGCTTCCCTCTGTGTCAGTGAGTCCTTCTGCTGAGATAGTGGAGGGCAGTTCAGTGACTCTGACCGGTAGCAGTGATGCTAACCCAGCAGCTACTTGTACCTGGTACAAGAGCAATGGCGATGGAGTGACTTACAGCTCTACTGAGATCTGTGCCTTAAAAGGATCAACAGTGGACATTAGCTGCAGCTACAGATACCCATCCTCTGTAAAGAGAGCTGAGAACAGATTTTGGTTCAGGACAGTGCAGAATGAGAATTATGTGGATCTGAAAAATGAAGCGAGGTATTTAAGTTGTGTGCAGTATAACTGTGGTAACAACGACTGCACTCTGAGAATCACAGACCTGAGAGAGAGCGACTCGGCTGAACAGATGAAACACACACTGTCATTTGTAGAACATTATTTGTTCAAACTAAGAAATGGTAAGAAAAGAGTGTCTATTCCACTTCAGCTTTCACAGTGAATGATGAAATTGATATTCAACAAAGTCTTTGCTGAGATTAAAATCTTTACCGACTGTTCTTTTGTTTTTGCTGCTTGCATTTAACCCGTCACTATTATTCAGTAACATTTATTGGTAATTCCAAATGTATGAGGATTGCCCAGTGATATTTTAATATTTAAATCTATCTATCTAATCTATTTTAACTGAAATTGAAATTGTATTTTTGGTGCATGTGTTGCTGATATATTTTAATTACTGTGTGCATGGTACTGAGCCTTGTTAAAATCACATATTAAATTATACAACTTTTTTGCAGAATCAGTTTTTGTTGGATATTTTTCCTTCTAGTAAAAATCTTTATTTTGGGGAATTGAAGCTTTTAAGTGTCAGTTTAAAGTGGAGCAGTTCTCACCAAGAAAGTTGTGTAAAAGCTGAATTGATGCACTCATTGACTCTATTTCAGCAGCTGTTATGTGATTTTGCCTGGTTTATCACTGTAATATTTTATATCTTGTAATGTAACCTACGATTCATGTTGTGTTTTGTATTGTTTTTATATGGTGCAACTACTTTTTGATGTTCAATACAGTCAATTTGAAACCATCTTTCTCTTTTTTCTTCAATCTGCAATAGGTTGGTAGTGGAAAAGGACTGACTGTATGTTATTTAGGTTTTAATTATTAAAGGATATTGGTTATTTTATTGAAATTAGTAGTAATAGTAGTCAATTAACTCCATATCATGGTAATTCTGTAGAATTATTTAACAAAAATGTGGCCAACCAAAGCAGTAAGGGAATAAAAGGTTTGGGATATTTATTGAAACTTTAAAAGGTTCTATATTGAACCATTTTGTCTCGCCACAAAGAACCCCAAGGATTCTTTTAAATGAACCCTCTGAAACGGTTCTATATTGAACCATTTGAGGGTGCCAAATACGTACCAAGCTATAGAACCCTTAAAGGTTGAATATAGAAGCACTTGTTCTTTGTGTCCAGGTGTTTTGTCTCTCCACACATCACACAACTCCTGAGCCTCCATGAGGTGAAGCAGACGAGTGTGAGAGGCAGCGTGAGGCTCTGCATGGTTCCTGTCTGACCTGCTGTCCTCAGTACTGTTACAACCTCCACCCATAAATACATATTCCTCATTATTACATTTATCAATCACTTCATTTAAAACATGGAGAAACACCACTCTCTCCACTCCCACAGCCGGAGCATCAATATTAATAAACACCATCTTTACGTCTTCACACACTGCTCTCACTTTAACAGACGGCCTTTAATAACTTCTTCACTTTCTACAGACTGAGGAAGAAAGTTTGTGGAAACAACAAGTCCAGCCCCACAACTGTTACTGGTTTGTGACTGAAGAAGGTTTCAGCAGTCCACTCTGTCCTCCAGTCAGTCTGGTTATCAGCAGTACTGTGTGTCTCTGTACCAAAATAACATCCAGCTTGTTGAGAGAACACAGCTTGAAAAGAGACGCCCTTTTCCCATCAGCCCTTGCTCCATTTATATTCAAGCTGCCTGTTCTTATGTCTCCCATAGCAGAGAAACAAGGTGTAAAACAAAAAAGAGTGAACAAAGCAGGAAAAAGAAGAAGTAACTATTTGACTCATTCATCCAAAACATTTCATCATCCTCTCAGAAGACACATAAACAGTATCATCAAAATCCTCCACTGTGAACTTCAACATCCAGTTGAACTCCTCAGTGTTGTTCAGAACCATGAAGACCTGCCTTCTGAAGGAGACAACATGTCTCAGGTGTGGAGGTTTACAGCCCAGAGGAATCAGTTTGACTGGAGACATTAACTGTCCGTGTCTCTCCAGTTCTCTCTGCAACATTTCATTAGTAATGAACGGAGGAACTCTGGACAGAATGATGTTTCTGGCTGGATGAACCAGCGGTACCACCTGAACAAAGGTGTCCTGGATCACTACACCTCGTTCAACAACCGTGCTGACTTTATCAATACTGTCCAGAAAAATAACCACTCCATTGTTCATCCTAGATTTGGACTTTATACCATCATAACCGACTATTTCTCTGATTGCTGGACTGCAATCCTCCACAGAGCAATTAACAGTGGGACAGAGTTTGACTCTGTGTCTGTGTGTGAGCGTCTCCAGCTGAGGACGATTGATACTGATCCACTAAAACTACAGCACAGAATACTACTGCAGAAATAAATCTAACACACAGACACACAAAAGATAGAAACACACTCGCTCGCTGAAATGCACACCCACACTCACTAAGAGAGAAACAGAGAGAGAGAACTGACCTTTGACCCACAGCTTCACATCTTTCTTCATCAGGATGTGTTCCTCCCTGTTGTAGACGGTGCAGGTGTAGGTGTCTCTGTCATAGTCTGTGAGGTATTTCAGGGTCAGACTGAGGTCTCCAGGTTCCAGCAGTTTTCTCTTCATCTCTGTTCGACCTCTGTAATATCTGTGCTGTTCTTCAGGCTGGTCAGAACCGTTCTGATACACATGGACCTTCCAGTTGTCTCCGTCCTCCCACACCACTTTAACACCTTTCGGCAGGTGAACTATGGTTTTGCAGGGCAGCTGGACAGACTCCGCCCCTGAATCCACCTCCACCTGGTAGACTGAGAGGACAACAAACCACAACATCAGCTGAACAGACAGCAGCAGGAACTGTGATGGTAACATGACCTCACTGTCTCATCCTTCTCTTATAATCCCAGACCTCACAGTCTGTCTCAACAGCCAGGGAGGTACAAGAGTAAAGGTGGTGCCCAGGTGCATGATGGGTAGTGTAGTAGTAGTGACATACCTGACATGAAATAGTGCCTAAAATGTACTAAAAGAGCTCCAACAAGAAGTCCAAGAACCAGGAGAACCAGGAGAGCTTTGGCCCAGGATGGGAATCGTTCTGTGGGAACCAGAAACATAAAGAACATGAACTCTGCCCTCTGACCTCTGACCTCTGATCTGTATCTACAGGAGGTTTTAGGGTTAGTTGCTGACCTCTGACCTCTGATCTGTATCTACAGGAGGTTTTAGGGTTAGTTGCTGACCTTTGACCTGCAGCTGTACGTCCGTCACTCTCAGTTCTCTCTGTCTCCCCCTAATGAACCCTCTGACGGTGCAGGTGTAGGAGCCGCTGTCAGAGAGGTGGAGTTTTGTCAGATTGAGGCTGAGGTCTCCAGTTTCCAGAGCGTCAGTCTTCACGGATGTTCGGCCGCTGTAAAGCTGGTTTTGGTCTTTAAGTTCGTCACCTTCCTGCTGACGCTGGTGAACGGTTGAAGGATTGAGATCGTAGCGGCTCCACACCACTGAGGGCTCGTCCAGTTCAAAAGTCTGAGACTCACAAGGCAGCAGGACAAACGGGTCCCCCTCATACAGCTCCACAGCTGAGGCATGCTGGGAAACTGTGAGGTCACACAGACAGAGAGGGTCAATGACAGCAGCCTTATTTCATGTCATGAGTGAATGTGGTCCTCTGCAGTGTGTGCAGCCTGTAAACTGTGCTGCTAAAGCTCAACTCAGACTCTGTGTGAATGAAGGCCAACATTTACATCCACATGTGACGCTGCTGTCAGCAAAGCATCATTATTACGTTTGTGAACAGAAGCCATCAGAATGTGAGCGAGCTGCAGGGATCTAATCCTGAAGAACAGAAGTGAGGACAGTGTGACTGTACAGTCTTCTACATTCATCAGGGTTTAAAGACACAGTGAACATCTGCTGCCTTTAATCTGTTCTTCATGTGTTTCTGTGAAGAAAACATGGTCCTGCAGCTGAAACACACTGATGAAGTGAAGATGACACAGATCCACATTAAAGACATGACGTTGGACCGAGGTGACGATCAGATCAGAGGGAGGAAGGTTATCTTACCGTGCACGAGGATCACAAACACCACAAACATCTTCATCTTCCTGTCACAACTACAACAAGCACAAAGTCCTCTTTACTGAGCTTCACTTCAGAAACACATGGAGGACATCAGTTCACAGCCAGTCGTCACTTTGCTGCTGCTGACCGTCCACTGACACCAGGACTGAACTCAACTTTCACTTTGAGCTGTTTCCAGTGAAGCAGCTGCTGGAATGTGAACAAACAGGTCCAACATGTCTTGTTTTGATACGTTTGTGGATATTATCTTTAATATCTCACACAGACGTGTGTGTGTGTGTGTGTGTGTGTGTAAGCAGCCTTCAGATGAAAATAAAATTGACTAATGGACGATCAATATTCCCTTTGATGTAAATACTGATTAACTCATTTGTTAAGGGAGTCTGGTGACTCTCTGGGTGACAGACTGTTGTTGACCCGTCGGCCGTTGTCAGTTCAGAGTTGAGCTCCAGAGTTTGTTAAAGCAGCTCTCTGGAATGAAGTCAGACTGCCACAGATCACTTCTGAGGAAAGAGGAGGAGCTTCAGTTTCCTCACAGTTTTCAGAGCTGTTGGTCCAGTTTGTGTGAGCATGAAGCAGCCTCAGACTGACGGACAGGAAGCTGAACCTTCAGTCCTGCTGATTCTCTGTACAAGAACAAAACGTCTTCATCAATCTGCAGAGTGTTGTGGAATTTCAGTTTGTATGACCATTTAGATGAGATGAAGACTCAGAGACACCGATCACTTACGTTGAAATAGTTTAAAGAACAAGATCATGGAGGAGCAACACAACATCACATCTGTGACGTGTTCCAGCAATCTGAACTCTGCACTTCCATGACAGTAAACCAGCCACATTATAATCTTTGCAGAAGCATTCATCTAATTACTACACTACAGCAAGCCAGCATATAAAACGGTACAGTATCATCACTGCTTGGTTCCACACACACACACACACACACACACACACCCACACACACGCATACTCACACACACACACACACACACACACACACACACACACAGCTAACGTAGCCTTAGACCTCTATTAGCTAGACAATAACCTAGACCACTTTCCCGACTTTCCAAGGTAACACATTAACACAGCTTGCATAACAAAAAGAAAATCATGGGCGAGCAGGTGCAAACTAGAAATACAGGCAACACATCTAAAAGTGTGACAGTTTGAAGAAATAACTACTGTGACTGTTAGTAGGAACAACAATGTTTACAACAGCAAAGTCACAGTAAACTCAATATCTGGAAGAAGTTCAGATAAACAGCCGACACAGAAAGCTGTCGGATTAGATTATTCTTAACTCTCATTAACAAGCAGTTAGCTTAACAAGCACAAATGAGTGCTTTTCTGAAATATGACTCATATTTAAGCTTATACCATGGTCTGGGGGAATACTGGATTCTGATTGGCTGCAGGGTGTCCATTAACCCCTGAACCCCTGTCTGTTCACCGCTGTAAATTAATGCGCTAGCTGGCTTATCAAATCTGAATATAATATTTCCAACACTGAGTTCAGCTGTCAGTCCTTCAGTGTCTTATCCTCTGAACACCACAGGGTGGCGACTGTAACACACAAGCTGCAGAAAGTTCACTTCCCCTCTAAATTTACTGATACGCGAATAATCTCACATCCCGTTCTCTGTTCAGCTCTCTACTTCAGGCTGCGGCCACAGTAACGTTACACACGGCCGATCATTTGTTCGTGAAAATCTTGCTATTGATTTGGGGACAATGACATGACTGGTCAGCTAGCTAGTCTTGTCAGCTAGCATACTGTCAAATTATATTTACTGTTTGTCATCCGTGCGCAATGTTATTGACTTTGATACTTGCTAGCATAGCGTTAGCTTGCTAGAATATCTCCCGTTGCCAAGTCGTATCTATGGTCCGTCCTATTTACTGGAGGAGTGAACAACGTCTCCGTTGCATAAGAAACTTACGGGAGAGTAATGATTGTTCCAGGTATTAGTCAAACCCTCAGGCGTTACCAGGGAAACGAAGTTATGGCTTGTGAAAAACTTAATATTTTGATGTCTTGTTTTGATACGTTTGTGGATATTATCTTTAATATCTCACACAGACTTGTGTGTGTGTGTGTGTGTGTGTGTGTGTGTGTGTGTGTGAGCAGCCTTCAGATGAAAACAAAATTGACTAATGGACGATCAATATTCCCAAAAGTCACACCTGTGGTCGCTCTGGTTGCTCACATCGCGTCGCTGCAGTCCCCTGTGTGGCAGCCACTGAAGTGACTGAAGTGACCAATCATCAGCTGTAAACTTACACAACCTCACTATCTCTCCCTCTGCATATAGACACAGCATGTCACCTATGGTCTGCATTTATTTACATGTAGCCTTCCTACAGTAACCTACAACTCACCAGACAGTCCCACAATGTCTGCAACCTTCCTCCAAGCCTCATTTTTTTCCTGTTGTCTCTATAGATAAACAGGCTGGCGTCATATAGTTCCGGGAAACCGGAGACCGCAAATATAAGTTTCTCATCCTTTATTTTCCTCTTTTTGATTTGATTTTCCTAAACAACATACATATACACATTAGGCCTATTGTGGATGATTATGGACTATTGTGTGGCAGTGGATTAATGCTCTGACTGGATTATTGTTCACTCCACTGAGCTAGTTGCGTTTTTCTTTACCACAATATTAGAATATTTATTGTGACAATATCATTCAAACAAATTTGCCTACATTCCTACAGTTTAGTTATGTTTTTGATGTATTACTTTGTTTTATTTAAAAGAATCATGATAACACAAATTAAAGTAAATTTAAAGTAAACTATACTATATATGAGCGTTAGTTCTGCCTACAGAACATAAGTTAAGACCAGATCATCAGTTAGGCAGAAGTAGTCCACTTTGTAATACCTGTGAAATATACACAACAATATTCCTTCAGTATCACAAAGTGCTCATCACTCATTTATCTTCATTTATAACTACAAGTACAATGTGTTGAAAACTGCTTAAAAGTGATAACTTTGAAACTGGGAGCTTTAAAGGGACACTGTGCTGTATATTGCAAAGTTTAATATAAAAACAGATTATGTTCAGCATTTGTGTAACATAACTCAATTATACTGTATGAATATTTGCTTGGGATCTATTTTGCTTAACCTGAGGAGTTTTGTCTTTGCAGGAGTAATTCTGAAATATTTTGGAGCCGCGGACCAGGAAGCAACACTGCCGCCTTCAGCACCACCGGACCAGGATGTTTAAGTTTAAAAATGTTTTACAATTTAAAATAAATATTTTTGGGGAACACTGCATCAGTTTCATTCATTGACATATAGAGGATCCCCATTGTTTACCGCATATTATCATGTTCTATCAGTTCAACTTGCTTGGATGGGTAAATTTAAGATGTTTGATTTTAATTTGAGAGAGATTTCCACGACTCTAGCCCATTTTCCTCTTAAAATGTAAAAGATTATCGCATCTTTGTAGATCACCTAAAAGGGTTAGGAATCTATCCATCATTGTTTGACAAAATAGGGGCCCCAAACAGCATCTTGCATGGGGCCCCCAGACAGACAGAAATGGCCCTGCTCTGGGTGACAGACTGTTGTTGACCCGTCGGCCGTTGTCAGTTCAGAGTTGAGCTCCAGAGTTTGTTAAAGCAGCTCTCTGGAATGAAGTCAGACCGCCACAGATCACTTCTGAGGAAAGAGGAGGAGCTTCAGTTTCCTCACAGTTTTCAGAGCTGTTGGTCCAGTTTGTGTGAGCATGAAGCAGCCTCAGACTGACAGACAGGAAGCTGAACCTTCAGTCCTGCTGATTCTCTGTACAAGAACCAAACGTCTTCATCAATCTGCAGAGTGCTGTGGAATTTCAGTTTGTATGACCATTTAGATGAGATGAAGACTCAGAGACACCGATCACTTACGTTGAGATAGTTTAAAGAACAAGATCATGGAGGATCAACACAACATCACGTCTGTGACGTATTCCAGCAATCTGAACTCTGCACTTCCATGACAGTAAACCAGCCACATTATAATCTTTGCAGAAGCATTCATCTAATTACTACCCTACAGCAAGCCAGCATATAAAACTGTACAGTATCATCACTGCTTGGTTCCACACACACACAAACACACACACACACACACACACACACACACACACACACACACACACAGAGCTAACGTAGCCTTAGACCTATATTAGCTAGACAATAACCTAGACCACTTTCCCGACTTTCCAAGGTTACACATTAACACAGCTTGCATAATAAAAAGAAAATCATGGGCGAGTAAGTGCAAACTAGAAATACAGGCAACACATCTAAAAGTGTGACAGATTGAAGAAATTACTACTGTGACTGTTAGTAGGAACAACAATGTTTACAACAGCAAAGTCACAGTAAACTCAATATCTGGAAGAAGTTCAGATAAACAGCCGACACAGACAGCTGTTGGATTAGATTATTCTTAACTCTCATTAACAAGCAGTTAGCTTAACAAGGACAAATGAGTGCTTTTCTGAAATATGACTCATATTTAAGCATATATCATATTGAATAAGTGAAAGGCGACTTGTTAGCCGTCTCATCTATGTGTGTGGTGGAGTTCTCAGTGAGGCAGCAGCTTCTCTCTCTCTCTCAATTCAGTTCAATTCAAAGGGGCTTTATTGGCATGAAAGTTTCAACAACAATATTGCCAAAGCTCTGATGACTGAGCATAAGCTGGACATGATTGGGTTATGTGAAACATGGCTGAAACCAAATACCTTTCTGCCATTAAATGAAGCCTCTCCTCCTGACTATAACTACGCCCATGTTGCTCGGGCCTCTAAACAGGGGGGAGGTGTTGCTCTAATCTACAGATCTATTCTCAGCCTAAGCTCCAACCAGGATATTAAATTTACCTCATTTGAGGCTCTGGTTTAAAACCATCCTCATCAAATAGTAACAGCCTTGTCCAGGGAACAGGCTTCACCTGGTTGTACTGTACAGACCTCTTACTCCCAGTTCCTAGAAGAATTTGGTGAATTTATTGCAGATCTTGTGACTCGTTCAGATAAAATCCTAATCATTGGGGATTTCAATATTCACTTAAATATGCCCTCTGACCCTCTAGGGAAAGCTTTATTTGAGACTTCTTGATATTTCCGACTTCATTCAGCTTGTCCATGAACCCACTCATTCCAGTGGAAACACTCTGGATTTGATAATTTCCCATGGACTTGATGTGTCAGCCCTGAACGTCGCTTCTGTCTCCTCTGCTGTGTCTGACCACTTTCTCATTACATTTGAAGCATCATTAGCCTGTCCCTATGTCCATGACACAAATGTTTTTACTTCTCGTCCTATCAGCCCGGCAATCACAGTGACGGTCAGTGATAAAGTGCCCGGGGTCCTGGCTCCCTTTGCGACTGTGACAAAACCTGTGGAAAGCCTCACGAATGAAGTGAACTCAGTACTTGTTTCGCTCCTCGATTCTGTGGCACCGGTCTCAACCAGGACAAGACGACCAAAGAAATCTACTCCCTGGTTCACTGACGAAACCCGAGATCTCAAGCAGGCCTGCAGGAAAATGGAACGAGCATGGCGTAAATCTAAACTGGAGGTTTTTTATCTTGCCTGGCATGATAGTGTACTAAACTATAAGCGTGCTCTAAATACTGCTAGAACAGCATATTTCTCCAGCATAATAAACAATAATAAACACAATCCTAGATTTCTCTTTAACACTGCGGCTAAACTTACTCAAAAACCACAGTCGGTGAGCTGCGCACCCTTTAATGCAAATGATTTCTTAGATTTCTTTTGCAATAAAATTGATGAGATCAGAATTAAAATTAACTCATCATCTCTGGCTTCCTCGTCAAACTTTGTCAAAAAAATGTCCTGCTGCCGATTCTCAGTTAGTCTCAGCTCTAAACACTTTTGAAAATATCTCCCTTGAGATATTGTCTAAAATTGTCTCATCCTCTGAACCAACTACCTGCGTCCTGGACCCCTTTCCGGCAAAACTGTTTAAAGAACTACGTCCAGCACTGGGACCTACAATGTTAAATATTGTTAACTCATCTCTCATGACTGGTGCTGTCCCTTCTAGTTTTAAGTCTGCTGTGGTTCAGCCTCTACTTAAGAAACCACACCTCGACCCAGGATCACTAAATAACTATCGACCAGTATCCAACCTTCACTTCTTCTCGAAAGTCTTAGAAAGAGTCGTGTCCCAACAACTTTCAGGCTACCTACTCAATAATAATCTCCTGGAACCTTTTCAGTCAGCGTTCAGAGCCTGTCACTCCACTGAAACCGCCCTTACTAAAGTGGTAAATGACATTCTACTTACCTTAGACTCTAACTCGACCTCAGTGCTCATGTTACTGGATCTCAGCGCTGCATTTGATACTATAGATCATGGCATACTGTCAGACAGACTTGAAAGTCATTTTGGCATCTCTGGCCCGAGCCTGGCTAAAATCGTACCTGTCTGAAAGAACACAATGTGTTTCCTACAATGGTACGTCATCAATTTTTACTGCTGTGAAGTATGGAGTTCCCCAGGGCTCTGTTCTGGGCCCTTTGCTCTTCTCTTTATATATTTCACCTCTCTGCCAAATTATTCGGAGCTATGGAATACATTTCCACTGCTATGCGGACGACACTCAGCTGTATGTGCCCTTAAAAGCTGATGACAAATCGCAAATCACGAAACTAGAGACCTGCCTATATGCAGTGAAGAAGTGGATGTCAGAAAACTTCCTGCTCCTAAATTCGGAAAAAACTGAGATGCTGGACAGAGACACCATGTTGACCAGGTGACTGTAACTCTCGACAACTGTGTTATTTCTCAAAGCTCAGCCGTCAAGAATCTAGGTGTTACTTTTGATTCTACACTCTCCTTCGATCAGCACATCAAATAAATTACCAAGATCGCCTTTTACCACCTGCGCAATATAGCTAAAATTAGGTCCTTCCTGTCCACCGCGGACGCAGAGATCCTGATTCATGCCTTTGTTTCGTCCAGGCTTGATTACTGCAATGCCTTATTTTCAGGTCTTCCACGTGAGAGCACTAAAAGTCTTCAGATGGTTCAGAATGCTGCAGCCAGAGTCTTAACACGAGCAAGAACATTTGATCATATCACACCAGGGACTCAATCACCCCTTTGGCACGATGTGTGCACGTGCCTGCTGTAGTGCTATAAAACATGACAAACCTTCAGTACCAAACTAATAACTTGACTTTTTATGCACAATGTGTTAGTGAGCTCACTCTATTGCACTATTCTTACCCCGGAAGCTCAACCCTGCCTAACGCTGCCTGGTTGACTTCCTGTATAGGACTGCAGAGTGTGAATTCTGTGCCGAGCTGGCACCATGTAATTGCATCCTCTTACTTATTTGTTCATTTGCACTAAATTGTCCTCTCTTTTTGTTGTACTGTTGTAGTTATGTGTGGTGTCCTTGAGTGCTTTGAAAGGCGCCTTCAAATAAAATGAATTATTATTATTATGACGTTGGACCGAGGTGACGATCAGATCAGAGGGAGGAAGGTTATCTTACCGTGCACGAGGATCACAAACACCACAAACATCTTCATCTTCCTGTCACAACTACAACAAGCACAAAGTCCTCTTTACTGAGCTTCACTTCAGAAACACATGGAGGACATCAGTTCACAGCCAGTCGTCACTTTGCTGCTGCTGACCGTCCACTGACACCAGGACTGAACTCAACTTTCACTTTGAGCTGTTTCCAGTAAATCACCTGTTGGACGCTGCTTCCTGTGACGCTTCCTGTGACGCCCACCTGTTGTATCCAGCAACATAGACAGGTGTTTGAGAAGGTTTGACATGAGGTATGTAGCACTCTGCAGGTTGCAGGTGACTAGAGAGCCTGCTAGTGATACAGTCAGTGCTGTATGGACTCTACCAGCCTAGTTAATGTGGTCAGTCAGGGACGTAGAGCAGAAAACCAGACTGATAGCTGAGTTTATAACACTGAGACTGTCACCTTCCTCGTCACTCTCTCACTGAATCATCCTCTAAATGTGTAAATCACAATAATCTAATGTTGATCTCCTCTGTCAGTGGGGAAATGTCTCAGCAAGCAGCATCTTTAAAATTACTTCCAAATTACCAAAATAATGAGCTCAAGATGTCTAAAAGAAATCACCCCAACATGATGTAGTAATAATATTCTGCTAATGAGACAACGAGACAATATATTTAACTTCAGTGAACATCAGAAGTTCATCAGGATCCAGTTGAAGTTCATCATGAGAATATCTTTAATAATGCATGTTTTAATACATTTTGAGGTAAAACTGAGAGAAAGGACAAAACATTGCTTTGTCACTAACACTTCCTACATTTATAGACCTGAAGAGAAGCGTGACCCTCAAATCTCAGGTAAATATACTAAAGTATATTCAGCACGTCAGATTATTTGTATTAATATGTTGTATGACTGTTCATCAAATAAATGAATTTGAAAAAGTTCAGATTCAGCTCTGTAATCTGTAAAGTAACTAAAACAGTGTTTTAGTTACTAGTGCTGTTCTGAAAGCTAAACCTTAAACCTTAGCAGAGCTCATGTCGCCCTCTGGTGGTTGTTTACGAGAACATCACTGATACTCACTGAACTCTGAGTGTCTGACAGGAATCTTTTACAGTTTTTATTGATTGCTTTGAAGCAGCAGGTCAACTCAAACTCCACATTTTCAAAACAGTTAACACACAGGCTGAAACAGTGGCACTCATGGTCAAAATGACTCATTTTGTTTGCAAAAGGCTCTAATGTGCCAAAACATTTAAAATATGCAACAAAAGCTCATTTTGCCTTCAAACAACACGACTTGCAAACAAGTGTATGAGCTCTTCCAATCAACCATTACACAGTGGACAACAAAACACAAAATACAGCTCTCAGTGTGAATCAGTGCACCATTGCTTGTCATTGTGACCTATTACTCTACGTAGCTTTCATGCCATTTGTTGTCAAATTTGCCTTCTTGCAAAGAATTGAATCCAGAATCAGAAATGCTTTGATGCATTTTTTGATTCCATTGATTCTTTTTTTCGAACTGTGGCTGAAAACTGAAATACTGTAAATATTACACAAAATACATGGAAACCAAAATAAAATCTATTAGAGTATAAGAAAATAAGAAAGCTGGTAGTCTCATGGTTCACAAAACATAGAAGAGAAGTTAAAGATATAAAATATTACAGTAAAGTATAAAAATCTATTACTGTAGAGCAGGGGTCCCCAGACTTTTTTTGGTGGGGGCCATATCAACTTTCCTTTCTGTGGTGGGGGGCCGGGGTCAGTCTATAACAGGAAATGATATGGGCCAAAGTGACAACCAGTATTATTGGGGAGATTATAATGATACATTTTTTGTAGCTGCCCTTTGCTTGGCCTTGGCACCACCTGTTGGTTTGCAAAAAAAAGTAATAGAAAGTCTTCACATGTTTATTTGAAGTACCACAGATGCTCCTTTTATTTTATAGGAAATAAAAATACAAGCTGATCCAGGTAACAATGAGGTGATGTGATTTTGTAACAGGTACAGGTGAGTTAGCAATTGATAGGTATTTTGTCTTTACAGGTAGTTGAGTAATATTAAAACAGAATAATGATAAGAATCAGGAGGACGTATCTTGTTGAGCTGATTTTGTATTTACAGATAAAGGTTAACAATTAACAATTAGTTAACAATAGTCAAGTATTTTGTCTAACAGGTATGTTTACTAAAGCTACAGTGAAATAACATTAATACAGACTAATTGTAATAAACAGGTATATAATGTGATCTGTTTTGTATATACATGACTCTTGAATGAGGTTTTTGTGCTGTGATGATGAGAATCCTGGCTCCAGGGTGGGAGAGGTCAACCACAGTCTCTCCTCCTGACTTCAGGCTGGTCCTGGAAGCATGCAGCCCTTCAGGAATGGCAGATAAAAAACATAAGCCGCCCATCAGCAGATGACATGATGCAGTCTCCTTTTGGCTGTGACATCACTGTTCAAGAAACATGTTGCTGCCTATAAAAAGAGCATTACTATACTGACATTTTCATATTCATAGTTATTGAAATCAGCAGGCTCACCATATCAGTGTGAGCTGTTGCTTCTGGCTGCTGAGGAGATTGATGTCAGGTTCCATTCCAGTTACAGCCAGTCTCAGAGACTGATGCAGGTGTTGGTCTGAGAGTCTTGATCTCATCGGATTTTTGATCAGCTTCATGCGTGAAAAAGTTTGCTCACAGATATATGTGCTCCCAAAAACTGTGGACATCTTCACTGCATGCGTTTTTATGCTGGGGTAGGTCTCATTTGGGAGGGAAGCATAGAACTCTATGAGACAGTTGGGGTCTTTCAGCACATCGCAGGTCTGCAACTCAGCCAGTTCAAATTGAAGAGAAGGCAGGGTGTCATTGATGTCGGCAGCAAAAGTTTTCTGGAATATGCAAATTTCATGAAGCTCACGGAACCGCACACTGAACTCTGCTCTCAGCGTTTCCAGTGCGTCCTTGCACTTCTTGGTTGGAAACGGGACCACTGGTTTCTCAGCTGAGAGGCTTCGAGTAGCAGGGAGATGGGTGAAGTCTTGTTTTTGCACTTGTCCAACAAGCAGTCCCAGTTTAACCTCAAATGATTTGACGTGGGAATACATGTCACAGATTAATTTTCCCTTGCCTTGGAGCTGTACATTGAGGCTGTTTAAAATTTCTGTCACATCTGTCAGAAAGGCGAGGTCCCATTTCATTCAGTGTCGATCAGCTCTGGGACAGTTTTCCCGTTTGTCAGGAGAAAGGCGTTGATTTCGGGGAGCAGCTCGTAAAAGCGCTTCAAAACTCTGCCCCGGCTTAACCATCTGACTTCAGTGTGGTAAAGCAAGTCTCCATGTGCAGACTCCAGCTCCGTTAGAAAAGCTTGGAACTGCCTTTGTTTTAGTCCGTTTGCTCTGATGAAGTTTATGCAAGACACAACCACCTTCATGACAGATTCTCACTTAATAACTTTGCAGCACAGTGCTTGCTGGTGAATCAGGCAGTGGACTTGTAGTGGGGGGTGGGACCTCTTTCCTCCATTTCTCTTTTTATGCGCCCCACTAGCCCCCGCGACGCACCAATCATACTCAGAGCACCGTCCGTTGTGATGCTAGCCAGCTTAGACCAGTCTAAATCCAACTCTTCCATCATCTGGCGTACTTTACAAAAAATATCCTCTCCTGTCGTAGTATCTGAGAGACTTTGTAGAGCTGCCAGCTCCTCGGACACTTCAAAATCTGAATTAACTCCCTGAATAAAAATCAGCAGTTGTGCTGTGTCCTGCACGCAGGGGCGGATCTAGAAACATACTTATGGGGTGGCGAGAGGGGGGCAGGAATTTTTGAGGGGTGGCAACATATGGTTGACGTATATATACTGAATTTAATCACAGTACACAAGGACACGGGCTGCCATTTACAAACTCATACAGACAACTTTATCTCATGCAATCAATGTCTTGTATTTGAGGTTTCATGTGAAACAGCACATATTAGGAATAAGTGATCATACAATGTGATCTCAATTAATAGGAGATGGAAGTATGGTAACACTACTGTAGATGGGCCATTATCACAGGAAAGGCATTAAGGTAAGACACAGGTGATAAGTGGCAGATGTGTGAGAGGGGAAGCAAACAGATTTGACTGTGTCAGAGTGCCAGTGTTGCAGACAGCATTTGTACAAGAAGAAACAATCCAAATAAAACTTACCCATGAAGATCTATGGACTGAGCTGTACTAAGGTGAGCGTAAATACACTGTAGTAATAAATGGGCACGGCACTCAAACAAGGTGCTGGACATCGCTTTTATTGTTTACTCAGAACACACATTCTCCCTGTTTGTCCCTCAGTAGCTTGAACACTGTTTGACAGGTCAGGTCTTTACTGATAAAGTCATGAGAAATACAGTACAATATATACAGTATTCACAGCAGTTAAGGAGACATGAAAGGGACATTTCATGCATGTAAATCTGAGCTGCTGTATCAACAAATTACACAAAAAGGCTCACACAGTTACAAAAGGGTATGTTACATAAGAACATCTCCACAAACCTGAAAACAAGTCAAATAAAAGTCCATTTTGCCCCCAGTCTGAAAAAGTACAGAAACATTGTGTGAGTAGGTTCATACAGGCTGTATACTGTACATGTAAAAGAAGAGACATTAAAAAACTATAACACAGTTTTTCCTCTATAAATATTTGTAGCAGCGGTGCTCTGAGTCATTAACTTACAAAATCTAGGAGGGTCCAGAAGAACATTTTGAAATATAACCCTTTAAATAAAGACTACTGGTGAGATTTGTGAAAAAAAAAGTCAGGTTGAGACAAAAAATGGCACAATGCAGAAACGTATTTGTTGAATCTAATTTATTTTAAATACCGCTGCTTATATACTGCTGGTTTGGAGTCAGTGGGTCACATGACATTGAAGACATAAAAAAAAACTGCAATTATTTAGTATGAATATATTTGTGCTCAGTAATTTAATGAGGGTCCCTAAATCAGTGTCCAGTGATTCAGCTGGAGGCTCTGGGAGGTGAGCTGACCGTCCTCCTGCTGCTAACACTGGGTGAACCTCAGTAAAGTCACAGCTGGGACCACAAACAGAAACCACTGTCTTTCATTTCAGCTTTTTTCCACTTACGATAACCCTTGAATGAGATGAAAACAGTCCTTGGAGCATCGGGAGGGAAAAATGCCTACAAGCAAAACAGTGCGCTGCATGTTTGGACTGCGAGTCTTCTAACCAGGTGAGATTTGTACCAGTGGCTGCAGAAGATTCTCCTGCTCCTGGAGGGACTCAGGGAAACTCTCTTGCTTTGGCTGCACTGGCACCTCACACCTGGACATGGATACGTCTAGAAGATGGAGGGGAGGAAACATTAAAACTGCATTACATCTCAACTCATTATAGAATATAACTAGTAAAAACACAATCAATGTAGAACCATCATTGATTAGTTATAACCATCAGACTGTGTTAACACACACTAACATTTTAGCCTGGGAGAGTATTTTTAGGTTCATTTATTTAATTTGGGAATTTAAGCTGAGCAATAGAACTAAAATACATTGTACACAGAATATTAAAACTCTGTCCCCATCTCATCACACTTTCACTTACAAGTTTCCACAATTATTCATATTCAAGCAAACATGAATATGTATATTTATTTGAAGAAGTCCCTTTTGCATTTAAGCACTTTTTCCTAAATGCACCTTAATGTTCTGATCAAAATGTCCGTTTTTGTCACGTGTTGTTCTTATTGATATGTAACTTAGTTTACTACACAGCAACAATGTCCACACCATGTGGAGCAGCTGGACTAGAGATGGTTGGTGATGCTCAGCACTCTGCTTTCCCTTTCAGTGTCTGAGCCCTGCACGTTATCTTGTCTCTCTCTTTCTCCTCCTCATCTCGGTGTTGCTCTCCCTCCTCGTATCTTCATCGCTGTGGTGTTCTCCCTCCTCCTCCTCTCCCTGGTCGCCTTTCTCTCTCTCCTTCCACCTCATCTCCTCCTTCTACCTTGCTCACTTCATATGCTACCTTTCCTCTTCATTTCTGGAAGATTCAAAGTAACTTTACCGTGTTTTCCTTGACAGACGTTGAATCAATATTAGCTTTTGTAGCCTAACGTTAGCTTACTTTACACAGAAGTGACGTCAGAGCTAGCTAACATTACATGTACAGTTAGCGAAATAACGTTCTTCAACCTGATTTTTATCATCTTAAATCAGCATCGCAGCTATACTAGCACTGTGCTTTGATATTATTTCATTTCTTGATAGATAGTTCATCAGTTTTTACCTCTTTCCTCCCGTGTCTCCTTTCCTCGCGACTCCTGCTCTTCGCTTCGCGCCACTCAGTTTTCCAAACGAAGCGTCTCTTGCTCTGACGTCATCTCGTGCTGCATTTACAGCAGTCGGACATTGGAGATTCGCGCTCGTAAATGTCAAATTGGCCATAACTTTTCTTTGAATTCGTTGCTGCCAACTGGGGAGGCAAGGCTTTATTTTAGCAACCCCGGTAGATGTGAGCATGCGCGGTGATCTGATCAGCCTGATGATGAATCGTAGTATTGATAAATTGATGAAAGAAACAAAAAGAACATCATGGATTCTCATGGTGGACGCACTGGCGTCTGATTGGCCCGAGGTGACGGACTGCGGGCCAATCAGAGAGCGCGCTGCGGTAGGCTGCCGCTCCTAGCAACAAGAGAGTTCAGATTTGTTATTGATTGATTTACTAAGACAGGTGTGTCACCTTTAACACCTGAGACACATGTTTATATATCTGTAACAGATGTGTTTCATCAGGAGGTTTAAAGATGTTATTATTATAAAATATAATCTATCATAAAGAGGAACATGTGATCAGCTGTTTAACATCATCACATCGATCCAGATGTGACTGTTTAATCAGAAATGTCTTTTATTTTCTTTCTTTTTATGGTTTATTATCTTTATTAATAAAGTGCTGCAGCCTGCTGGGCGACATTTTGTGTGTTATTCTCTATAACATGGTGTTAAAATGTCACCAGACACACAGAATCTAATCTCAGCTAAATATACTAAAGTATATTCAGCACTTTCAGATTATTTGTATGAATATAAGAGTTGTTTTTAATCAGATTGTTCATCAAATAAATGAATTTAAAAAGTGCTGATTCAGCTCTGAGGCAGCATGTAATCTGTAAAGTAACTAAAACAGTGTTTTCAACAAATGTAGTGGAGTAAAAAGTACATATTTGCAGAAATCCTCCAGTAAAGTACAAATAGCTCAGAAGTGTTCTGAGGTCCAGCAGTGGAAACGTTGTCAGAGGTAATAATCCTGCTGTGCTCATGTCGCCCTCTGGTGGTTGTTTACCAGAACATCAGTGATGAACTCTGATTGTCTGACAGGAATCTTCATCTGATATCTTATAATCTGCTCTTTTTTATTTTTATTTTATTTTTTATTAATACAGGTGCAAATCAACATTACAGACAAAGAATATAGTCAAATAATATATGTATGTATATATACATATATAGATAAATAACAGTAATTATACATATAAGCACGAACACTCTTCAAACCATTTAGATAAAGTGATATCATTACTATATACAATTGGCAGAGACAAATCAAAATCATAACTAATAATTCATCATCATAACTCAAACAATGAAAAAAGGGAAAAAATAATAACAATAATAATAATAATAAGAATAATAATAAATACATAAATAACACACAACACCTGCACATTTTATAGTCCCTTGACCCTCCTCAACCCCCTCGCACAGATCTTTCTCTAATTTTCAGACCATGCTGGATATTTCAGGTAAATACTTAAGAATATTGAATAATAATAATAAAAGGTTAAATCATAGCTCTAGCTACCTCGAGTGCCTCCTTCCTTGCATTGAGCACCCTCTGACCTGCTCCATTCATCTTGGCAACAGAGAGCTCCAGGGATAACAACTCTATTAAAGAATAAGTCCACTGAAGCATAGAAAGCGAGTGCGGTGGTTGCCACCTAACTGCTAGCATCTTTTTAGCCACTATATATGCAGAGAGCCACAGCAGCCTTTGCATATGGTTAAGGTTTTGCCCAGAATCATCATTTAATAGCATACATTTGGGAGAGAGGTCAATCTCTAGGCCGAGTGCATTATAGAGATGTTTGACTATTTGTTGCCAGAAGTTTTGAACTGATGGACACTCCCACATGATATGCAAGAAGGTGCCTATTTGATTCAAGTCACATAACTTACAATGTGGAGAAGGAGATAACTTAATCATGAAACGCCGTTTTGGTGTTAAGTAAGTGCGATATAGGAAATTGAGATTGGTTAACTTATTATTTAGGCTTTGTGAAGAGTAAGCATAATTCCTCCAAACTCTATGCCAGTCTATAAGTGATTCAGGGCAGTCCTTATTCCACACATTTGTTATCGTTAAGGTGGTCTGCATATGTTCCAACAGACTATTATAAATTACAGAGACGTGTCCTTTAGGTAGCCCTGATATTTTCTTAAATAATTCCATTATTGGATGATTAAGAGGTTTCCTATCAATCAAAATACCTGCTGCTCTTCAGGCAGAACGTAATTGTAAATATAAAAAGAAGGAATTTGAAGACAGTTTAAATGTTTCACTCAAATCCTGAAAGCTTCTTAACCCATCGTCATTCATAATGTCTCCTAAACTGTGGATTCCTGCTTTAGACCACTGAGGCGAAATAAAGTGCTCCCCACCAGACTTAAGAAGGCTGTTATGAAATACTGGAGTACTTGCATGCCATTTAGATGTCCAATTGTATATTTTTTCTATTTTCCTAAAATGTTGAATTGCACTGGCTATTACTGAACCATACTTCAGTTTGCATTTATTGACAGAGAGACATGTAAGCAAACAATCATTTAAAGAAGCAGGTGCCACCAGATTCTTCTCAATGTTAAGCCATGGAGGTGAAGTTTTCTCACTAAACCAGTTTAACAAAGGACGAATAGTAAGGGCGTGGAAATAAAGTTTGAAATTAGGTACCGATAAACCTCCCGACTCCTTCTTTCTTTGTAAATTAGTTAACCTTATTTTTGGCCGTCTGCCTCTCCATAAAAACCTAGTGATAATGCTATGAATTTTCTCCCAATATCTTGGAGGAGGTGCCATAGGTAGCATATAGCTACAGAAATTAACTCTAGGAAGCACATTCATTTTAATTATTGAAATTCTACCAGACAGATATATAGGTAGCTTCTGCCATCTTTCCAGGTCTTGTTTGACCATACTAAGAGTGTTATTATAATTCTTAGTGATTGTTTTTTGTAATGATGTAAATACATTTACTCCTAAGTATTTAAAATGAGATACTACTGGGATGTTGAAACCTGTACATTCCTCCTTGCTCACAGAGTTCAATGGTAACAGGGAGGACTTAGTCCAGTTTATCTTATAGCTGGAGACATAACTTAACTGTTCAAATATGTTAAGGATGTTTGGAAGAGAGTACTCAATATCAGAAAAAAATAAAAGTATGTCATCCGCAAATAAGGATATATGATGCAGAGTGGATTTTATTTTTATTGGTGTAATGTTTGGAGATAACCTAATAGACTGTGCCAAAGGCTCCAATGATAATATAAGCAACATTGATGAAATCGGATCTCCCTGCCGACGGCTCCTGCTTAATTTAAAGGGAGGAGAATGTATATTACCTGTAACTACACTAGCTGAAGGATTTGCATAAATAGTTTTAATCATGTTAATAACATTTGACCCCAACCCCATAGAATTCAACACGGACCATAGAAAAGACCATTCAAGACGATCAAAGGCCTTTTCTGCATCAACTGACAAAATGGCTTTTGATGATAGATTATCAGAAGTATCAAGAATATGCAATAGACGACGCAAATTGTCTGCTGAGAGGCGCTTTTTTACAAATCCACTTTGATCTGGATGAATCAATTTTGGCAAAAACAGCTCCAACCTACTAGCAAGTGTCTTTGAAAATAATGTAATATCTGCATTCAACAACAATAGGGGGGCGATAGTTAACGCAATGAGTTGGGTCCTTATCTTTTTTGGAAGAAGTATTAATAAAGCCGTGTTCACATCTCTTCCAAAACATCCTTTTGAATAGCTGTGTTAAACATCTCCAGTAATGGTGGTCCTAAAATGCCCCAAAACTTTAGATAGACCTCAGGATGTATGCCATCAATTCCAGGGGACCTACCTTTATTCATTTTTACTAAGGACTGTTTAAGTTCATCAAGCAATAACGGGGCCCCTAATACTGAAGCTTCTTCTTTTGATAATGAAATTAGCTTTAATTTCTGAAGATAATTGTCCTTGTCTTATGCTGATGAGATGTTATCTGAAGTGTACAACTTTTTATAGAAGTTTGAAATCTTTGATTAATCAAATCAGGATCAGATATCATAGAGCCACTTTCTGCTTCAATGATTGCTCTATTTGTGAACTGATCATTTGTTTTTATTTTATTGGCTAATAGCCGACTGGGACGGTTACCATAAAAAAAATGATTCATTCTATTTTTATTTAAAACAAACTCAGCTCTCTGCATTAGTATTAAGTTAAGTTCTACCTTTATTTTAGTTAAAGACTTGGCTGTTTGCTCAGAAAAATGTATTTGTTGTGATCGTTCAAAGTCAATCATAGAGGCCTCTAATTCCCCAATTCTCTTAAGCTGAGCTTTTTTGAGTCTAGACGAATATGAACTGGAAAAATTCCTTATAAAGCCTTTTATTGAGTCCCCAAAATATCTAGCATCATCCACAGAGTGACGATTCATCTCCAAAAATTCAGCAAGTTCCAGTTCAAACTGTTCACAGAAATCTTGATTTTGCTATAAAGTTAGATCAAAACGCCACCTAGTGGCTCTTTAGGCACGTTTGAGATCATTAATTGACATACATATGCATGGTGGTCCGTTAGGGTCATATGCTTTATTTCTATATTTTGAACCAAAGAAATAAGGGGAGTAGACATAAAAATAAAGTCTATCCTTGTAAAGGTTCTATGCCTATTTGAAAAGAAAGTATACTCCTTAGCAGTGGGATGGTGTAGGCGCCAGACATCCATAAGATTAAAGTCAGAGAGCAAATGCTGTAATGCTTTGGTTGCTTGTACATTAGAATCAGATTTACTTGATTTATCCATTTTGTAATCTAATATGGCATTCATGTCAGAGCCGATCACCAACTCAAAGTCAGAAAGTTCAGCCAAAATACTATTCAATTGAGTAAAAAAAACATTATCATATGAATTAGGGGCATATATGTTGATAAATGCCAGTTTTCTTTCATTGTAAATACACTTAACAAAAGCAACTCTACCATCTTCATCACCACCCTTGTCAATGATGTTAATTCGTAGTGCTTTACGAATTAGTATTATGACCCCTTTTGTTTTATTTATAGCAGAAGAGGAAGCACATACTTTATACAAGTGATTTTCCATTCTGTTAACATCATCTCTTAGGAAATATGTCTCCTGAAACATAGCTAAATCAATTTTGTTTCTTGCTAATAGATCTAGAAAGCATGCTCTCTTATTAGGGGAATTAAGGCCCTTTAAGTTGCAACAAAAAATATTCAAACTACCCATGTGGTTTTCAATACCGAAACATTCAGGAGAAGGGAGTATATAAATGGAGAGTGAGTTACAACAATATTCTGATAAACCAAATATTTATACCAGCACCATTCTTCACAAAAATATAGAGAAGATCCTGTACATCCCCCCACCCCAACCCTCTGAGTCACCCACCAATAGGACACAAGTACAATCAAAAATACAGTTGTAACAGAAAGAAAATATATTGTCCTCTCACTCCGCCCCATCTGTGCGGATGTGTAACACACTTTAACAAGGAGAAAAAAGGAAAGAAAAACGCAGATCCTCGCCGCTTCTTTAAGTGACTCCCAAGTTCAATAATGTAGTTAAACCTAATTTCTACTCTTATTACCAAAATGACTACCTTGATGTTAGGAACGAAAAAGAAAAAGAAAGACGCGAAGAGATATCTCTCATGTCCAACAACTGTCGTGAATCAGAGAGTTAGTGCCCCCTCCTCATGATAACTGTTGAAGGAAAGTTTCAGACAGTCGGGATATTAAGAGATGGTTTCACCTGTTGTTCGAAGAAGTCCATCGCATCCATTGCTCTAGTGAAGGCGTACGTTTTCTCCCTGAAAGTCACCAGCAGTTTAGCAGGATAAGCGACGCCATGCCTCAGGTTGGCTGTGCGTAATAGCGCCCTGATGTCGTTAAACTGAGCCTGTTGTTTGCGCTGCTCTGTGGTCATATCAGGGTAGATATGAATTCTTCTTCCTCTGTAGTTTAGTTAACCCCCCATGGCTCCGACCAGGCGCTGGATGGTGCGTCTCACTTCGAAGCTGTGTAGCCGGGTGATCATACAGCGGCTCTCATTTTGAACAACCGGTCTGGTGCGATGCGCTATGCTCACAAGTGGTTGCGGGCCCAGTTTTTCTTCCCCGAACAGTTCATACAAAAGCTTGGTAACAAAGGCAGTAGGGTAACCTGCCTCTATCCCCTGTTGGAGGCCAATAATTCGGAGATTGCACTTCCTGCTGTGATTTTCCAGCGCTTGTGTTTTTTCTTTTAATTCTTCGTTCTCTGCCAACAGAGCTTTGTGGCTCTTCTCCAAAGATTGCATGCGTTCTTCCATTGTATTTGCAGAAGTTTCCAATTCGTCCACTTTTGATTTGCATGCTGTTAATGTGAGATTTAACTTAGTTAGCTCCTCCTGCATCGGCTTCAGTTTCGTATCAAAAGCCGTTGAGATTTCCTCCCGCACAATGTCTCTAATCATTTTCACAAGTGCTTCGGGATCCATTGTTGCACTGCGGAGTGTAGACGGCATAAGTTTGACGAATGATATAAATCGTCAGTAAGAGCTGACTTAGGGGAGATATGAAACTCAATCTTTGTCCTTAATTGTTTGATGGAGCGGCGTGGTCGGCGTTTGGCGTCCTCACAGCATGTCACCTTATAATCTGTTCTTCATGTGTTTCTGTGAAGAAAACATGGTCCTGCAGCTGAAACACACTGATGAAGTGAAGATGACACAGATCCACATTAAAGACATGACGTTGGACTCAAAATAAATTAAAATATGAAAGAATGTCCATTTATTCATTGATTAAATCATCTTTTTATTTCGAAAGCATAAAACAATAATTAGTAGACATATATCTTTACATTTAACTTTTGGTGTGTATTTCCATCAAAGGTTTGTCACTAAACTTCATATAAAGTGGCATGTTTCAGTCCAAACCACCATGTGACATCACTCTGACATCACTCTGACATCACTGATCAATAGTCATCAATAGTGAGTGTGTAGACTGTGTGTGAGAGTCAGAGTGAAGAAGAAGCTGATGAAGCGTCCTCCTGTCTTCATCCGTCCTCCATCAGCTCCTTCACCTCCATTTAGTCTCTGATCCAAAGTCACATCAGATCAATAATCAAAGATTGACCAACAGACCGATCAAACAGATTGATCAGCCATCAGAGGAGTCGGATCAGTGGAGCTGCTTCTGTTCCTGATGTCCTCTGTTTCATCTTTGATCCGAGTTCTCCCTGCAGAGGAGACAGAGGACAGTTAGACAGAGACAAGCAGCCAACCAGAGACAAGCAGCCAACCAGAGACAAGCAGCCAACCAGAGACGAGCAGCCAACCAGAGACAAGCAACCAACCAGAGACAAGCAACCAATCAGAGACAAGCAACCAACCAGAGACAAGCAGCCAATCACAGACAGACACACAGACCTCTGTTCTGTATCTTCATACAGACCTTTCACTTTGAGCATCACTGTTTTCACTCTCAGTCTGTATCCATCCTTGTAGACTTCACACTCGTATCTTCCTGTGTCTGTCTCTTTGAGGTGTTTCAGGGTCAGACTGAGGTCTCCAGTCTTCAGCAGGTCTTTCTTCATCTCTGTTCTGTCTTTGTAAACCTGGTTTTGTTTTCCAGGCTGGTCAGATCTGTTCTTATACAGGTGGACTCTCCTGTATGATCCTTTATAGCAGTCCCACATCACTGTAGCGTCCTCAGGCAGGTCAGGTGTAGTTCTGAAGGGCAGCTGGACAGACTCCTCCCCCTCCTCCACCTCCACCTGACAGACTGAGAGGAAACAAAGCACAACATCAGCTGTACAGACAGCAGCAGCAGTTTTGAATAACTTTATTGACTGATTACAAAGTAGTAGAGAAAGCTGAAGGACAGAACCAGATGAGAGCAGCAGGTAACAGGGGACAGAAACACAGGAAGTAAAACCAGGTTTTCAAGGTGTTGGACATGATCAGAGTCCTGATGGTGTTGTGATGTTTTGTCCCTGTGGTCTTCACAGTAATGTCTCATCTCAGTGTTCAACTGCTGTTTGTTGCTTCTCTTTGTCACTTTCACATTTCTGGAGGTCAAATTTAACATTTTCTTTGATCAACTTCTTCAACAGGAAGTGAAGATTTGTTGAATCAGCTGAGAACTGATCATCAATCAATAACTGATACAAACTATTAAAGCTGCATTTCTTTGTTCTAAGTGATGAAAAGATTTGTTGTTTCTTTCAGCTCGTTCCTTCAACTTTCTTCTGGATCAAATAAAAACATCACATTCAGATCAATACTCTCAACTCTGATTGGAAATCAATCAGCTGATTGATGTCAGTCAATCAAAAAACAACACGATCAATAAATGAAGATTCACAGAATCTAAATCATGTCAGTCAGGTCCAAAGAACAGCTGGTCATCAACAACACAACAGAACACATGTTTATAACACCACACACTGGAACACTTTACACATCTTTCATCATTCTGTAATCATTAAAATCTAGTTTTAAACCAGTTTCAACATTTTTACAAACAGTAAAACAGCATCATCATCCACAGCTGTCTCTGTTCTGTTTCTTCTGCTCAGATACACCAACATCTTTGTCCTCCACACAATGAAATTAAGAAGCTGCCATTTGTCTTTATTTCTCTGAGAGGACCTGTAGCCCAGAATGAACTTCTGCTTCAAACAAACTCCCCAAATAGTCTGAAAACATGTTCCAACATCACAAACAGAGGCAGCAGTGGACAACACTCCATGAAACAATGAGAAACAGTCTCAGGATGAGACAACATGGACAGACAGGACTCACATCAGAGTTAATGACAGAGACAAACACAACACATGACAGCTGATGTCATCAAGTGGACCATACTAAATTGTTGGTGATGAGAACTCGACCTCTGTAGGACATTTTTGTTTTAATCCACTTCCACCTCGCTAGACGACCTTTAACATTCTCCCAGTTATGAAGAACAAATGAAGGATCACCTAAAAACACTCCTCAGTATTTCAGCCCCCGTCTTCCAGATCAACCCTCCAGACACACTGAGCTTCTTCTCCACTCCACCAACACTGACAGCTTCACTTTGTGACCAACAAACTTTAACAGTCAACAGGTAGACGTCTATTCCTGGAGCTTTCCCACTCTGATGCTCTGCAGAGCAGCATAGAGCTCATCAGAGGAGAGAGCTGCTTCCAGCTCTACATGACTCTGCTGCTCAGCCTGAGGAAGACCAGTGTAGAAGCTGAGAGACGCTGCCTGCTGCTCTCTGTGCTCACATTCAAACAGCTCACTGGAAAAGTTGACAGCATGTTT
The DNA here is from genome assembly GCF_900880675.1 of Sparus aurata. Classification (NCBI taxonomy): domain Eukaryota; kingdom Metazoa; phylum Chordata; class Actinopteri; order Spariformes; family Sparidae; genus Sparus; species Sparus aurata. Next base: position 353,323 of record NW_022045103.1, read on the forward strand.
GTGGATTGCAGTGTGATCAGTCAGCAGCTGCCCAGTGTCAGACCTTAAACTGTGAATGAACCTCTTCTGTCCATTCTTACGCTCCAGACCAAAGAACAAGTGTGATGGAACATCCATCTGGGCTACAGTCTGGAAGCTGGACCGGACCAGAACCCCCTGAGCTGAGACACCCAGCAGGAAGCTAAAAGAGACTTTTTAACTTCAGAGTCTCAGTCTGGTTCTGGTCTCTGCTGGTCTCAGCTAGGCAGGGTGCTGCCAGGGATTTAGGGCCCCATGAACAGAAATCTAATTGGGCCCTTGTTCAGGCCGGAGAAAACATGTGATGCTGTTTTATATAAAACTGCATTTTAATGCTATATTTGACTGTCATTCCCATATTAGTGAAAAGAACAACATGACAGTTACTTGGTTACTGCTCACTGTCTCCTTGTTGTCCTGCAGCTCTGATTTATCTCCACAGCTGCAGACTCACAGCTGCTGGCTTTGGATTTGGGCTGAATAAATACAGATATGAGGCTGTATGGTTGTTGTGATTTCATCTTCTGATTTCCAGAAAATAGAAACATTTCTCTGATTGTATTGAGTCACACAGTCTGCATGCAGCAGAAATGTTCTCCTCTGTTCTACTGCAGAGCAGGAAGGTGAGAGTCCCAAACTACTGACCAAACACTCTGTTGTAGTCAACTATATTATATATACACACACATATGCTCTTTTTATTTCACAACTGTTTAATACATGAAAATCATTCTGACATAAATATGGATTATAGGATATTTTTATTGTATAGAGGGCTGACAGACAGACAGACAGACAGACAGCTGCTGCTGCTGCTGCTGCTGCTGATGATGATGATGATGATGAAGATGATCTTGACGTATCTGTTCGATTAAATCTTATTTTTATAAAGAGAAGAATTAAATGTGACTAGAATGCAGCAGTAATAGTAACACAGTGAAACAAACAAGGTAACATGATATCTTTAAATGAACTTGTCTTGTTTGAATAGTCCAGAAATGAAACTGCAGTCTAATGGTAGGTCTGTTTTCTAACATCATGTAACAGAACAACATGTTTATTTTAATTCAACTCTGCCTCATTGATCACCAGGATCTTAAAGTTGGAATTATTCTCCACCTCAGTTCTTGGCTTTCTTTTAACCCTCTGAAAATGATGGAGGATCATCTGGCATCAACATTACATTAACAGTTTTTAAGATGATTTTAAGCATCATAGAAATCTTGAAACTGAAGTGAATCCTCTGATATCAAACATGTCCTGCTGTCTTACAGGGAAAGGAGCTAAATATCGCTCCACATTTGAACTGTTTTCACCTCAGTGTGAAATGATGACTTGTAATAATAACTTTGAGTCAGCACTTAATGAGGATGAGATGAGGATGAGGAACCTGCTGCTGCTCAAACTGAGAAACTAGATTCATGCTGTCTGACTGCCTTCAATCTTTACAGCTGCTGACATTATTATCAGCTTTAACTGTTCTTAAACTGTGTTAGCTGTGAACTGTGCTCACCTTTCTTTACAAAGAAATGTGTGAGGAGTTGTCTTCCTCTCCTTGCTTTCTTTCCTTTCTGCCTTTTCCTTTCCTTTAAGGCTCCCTGGTTTTATTTTCTTGGGTAAAGACATGTTGATGAGCAGCAGCCACTCCACTGTTAAGCTGTTTGGACTGAACCATTCTGTACTGTGAGGGGTGAGAGGGGCCTCAGACAGCCTCCACTCTTTATTTATACAGAGGAAAGTCTCTCATCTGATTTATTCTGCCAGTTTTAAGTTAGTTAGGACACTAATTACTGAAGCCCTATTCACACAGGACTAGTATAACCTGGGGACCTCCAGTAATCTGTAATAATTGTGGAGGTCGTCTGTGATCTTAATCCTGTGTGAATCTGCCACGTCCGTAATTTATAAAGTAAAAATTCCACCTCAAATGACCTGCCATATTTCACCAACCACAGAGGTCATGTGATGATATTAGTCCTGTGTGAATCGGCATCTCTGTGATTTGGGGTCATTTTTTGTTTTTCTTGAGGTTTTTTGTGTTTTCCACCTTTTTCTGCCTTTTTCCCGGTCGAGAATTATGGAGGCTGTGTTGGGAATTATAAATGAAAGTTTTGACAATATTTTGGGCGCAAATTCAGGAGGCTCATTGAAAAATCTCAAAAGATGATTAGATGGATTACATGCATGGCAGCATGCGGTAAGGAACATTTTTCTATCTTTCAACAGGCTCACCAGTTATTATATTAGGGCTCCGGTACGATCGATCCAGGAGATAATGTCAGTGAATTAGAGTTAAAACACAGACTTCACTTATCCTGTGTGAATGAGCTGCACGAAACAAAGACGTGGTGGGATAATTTCTAAATCACTCGAAGTCCCCAGGTAATACTAGTCCCATGTGAATAGGGCTTTAGAAATAAAACATAACGTAAAAACAACATTTTTATTTCAGGCCTTTCGAGGGCCCTCCACCACTGGACCCTGGTAATCAGTCCCAGTTGGACCCCTCAGCTGGTCTCAGAGTTCCTCCTTCAGACTCCAGAGCTTTTACTGAACTCATCAGGTCTTTGTGACATTCTGAGTGTTCTGCTGACAGAGTTGCCTGATTTGGACTTTTCTAAAATCCCACCACTGTTGTAAAGCCACAAACTCAGATTTCATACTTTGGTGTTTCTTTGCAGTTTTTCTCCTCCAGTCAGGCCGTGTTAAAATGCCAACAGGCACTGTTGGTTTACATGTTATAAAAACAGAAGCTGTCACAAGTGAGTGATCAGAGAAGCCAACAGGGCTGATAACACAACTTTTAAACACATTAAAATGATGTTTAAAACAATAAAGTGATCCAGCCTGGCCACAGACAGTGAGTTATGTTCAGGTGTGTCCACACTCTTAAAAAAAGGGTTCATCAAGGTTCTATATCGAATCCTAAGGTTCTATATCCTCTATCAAAGAACCGTCTGTCTAAAAAGGTTCTATCACATTTCTGTAAAAATGTGCTTAAATTTATGTGCTTAATGAAAAACAAGAGACTGGGAATGGAATAATTGAGATCTTGTTTCAGACAATAAATAAATGAATGAATAAAAAAATAATAAAGCCCTGCAAAAAAGTAACAATATGCTATATATATAATATATACAGCAATGTATTTACTATAACTGCTATATATAGAATATAAGTAGCCTATAGGCTACATATACACAGCCTATATGTGCTTTCATTGTGTTATTTTGTATGTTTTTACCCCTACAATTTAACTAAAGTATGGACTTTTTATGATCTCTTCAACAGCTGTGTGCACATTCTGTCCATAATCGAAAAGTATATGATACAAATATTATATGTGTGTGTGTGTGTGTGTGTGTGTGTTATATAGATATAGGCCTATATATAAACTATGTTATGTATGCTAAACGTGTAGGCCTATAGACTACTGAATTAATCACCTGCCCACTTTATATCTTTTATTTTTAAATTACAAAATCATTTTCATCATTTGCTGATTCTCTGCAGCTACATTCTCCTCGTTGGCATTTCATATTTACGGTGAATCCGACATGTGACTGTATCATTCATTCAGTATATATATCTCAAAGTGGAGGAGGCGGAGCCACAGAAACATACAGGTGTATCTAGCAGCCACCTGCTCTTCAGTCGGCAGGTGTGTTCACGGAGGATCACACAGTCTCGCGGTCTTTTGACTGTGACCGGCAGCACCGTCTTCACTGAATGTGCACGAGCGACGACGGTTCAGTGCCAACGGCTGTCTGGAGACTGAGCGTTCGTTTTCTGCCGTTACAGTTGCTAACCTAGCTAACCTAGCTAACTAACGTTAGCCACCAGACTCCACTGACAAAACAGTAATTTAACCTCTCAGAATCCAGGAGCTGCGTCGATCTGTGAGTTTGTTTGTGTTATAGTGTGACGAGCTAACCATTTGAAACACCAACGTCATTGTTATTGTGACACTTTTGTTAGCACAGGAGCAACTCCCGTACGTGTTGTGAGAGGTACAGTGACCGTTACTGGTTGAAGTGGTTAAATCAGCGCTGTAAAAACGACTGCAAGTATTACCAGCTTCATGTAGTCTCACAGTACACAAAGTGCAGTGTAATGCAACGTTATATATGATAAGTATGAAGTAACAGAAACTTTCTTCTTGTCTTTTTCCCCTGGAAACTGTATTTCCTGGACTCTCTCCACACTTTAACTGAAGGTGTTCAGTGTTTTCATGTAAAGTGGGACACTGCTTCATGCAGTGCTCCTACAGATCTGCTTCCTTCAGCACTGATGAACTATGAGACATTTTGAGTCTTTGTGTGCTCTGTGTTTTTAATTTGAATCAAAAGTAAGATGAACTAGCTTTAGTTTATTCTCAAATGTGCCTCATGTGGATCCCTAAAGCCAACACAGCCAGTAGTTATATTTAATGTATGTTGCAAAGGGTTGAATCAAACTGCATCACCTACTTTATAACTAATGTTTCCTCATTGTGTTTCATTTGTTATTCATCTGAAACTCATCTGCAATTTTAAAATGAAATGTAAAATGTGTTCATATCTCCTCCAGATGCTCCAAAGCTTCCCTCTGTGTCAGTGAGTCCTTCTGCTGAGATAGTGGAGGGCAGTTCAGTGACTCTGACCGGTAGCAGTGATGCTAACCCAGCAGCTACTTGTACCTGGTACAAGAGCAATGGAGATGGAGTGACTTACAGCTCTACTGAGATCTGTGCCTTAAAAGGATCAACAGTGGACATTAGCTGCAGCTACAGATACCCATCCTCTGTAAAGAGAGCTGAGAACAGATTTTGGTTCAGGACAGTGCAGAATGAGAATTATGTGGATCTGAAAAATGAAGCGAGGTATTTAAGTTGTGTGCAGTATAACTGTGGTAACAACGACTGCACTCTGAGAATCACAGACCTGAGAGAGAGCGACTCGGCTGAACAGATGAAACACACACTGTCATTTGTAGAACATTATTTGTTCAAACTAAGAAATGGTAAGAAAAGAGTGTCTATTCCACTTCTCAAAATGTACATCAGCTTTCACAGTGAATGATGAAATTGATATTCAACAAAGTCTTTGCTGAGATTAAAATCTTTACCGACTGTTCTTTTGTTTTTGCTGCTTGCATTTAACCCGTCACTATTATTCAGTAACATTTATCGGTAATTCCAAATGTATGAGGATTGCCCAGTGATATTTTAATATTTAAATCCATCTATCTAATCTATTTTAACTGAAATTGAAATTTTGGTGCATGTGTTGCTAATATATTTTAATTACTGTGTGCATGGTACTGAGCCTTGTTAAAATCCCATATTAAATTATACAACTTTTTTGCAGAATCAGTTTTTGTTGGATATTTTTCCTTCTAGTAAAAATCTTTATTTTGGGGAATTTAAGCTTTTAAGTGTGAGTTTAAAGTGGAGCAGTTCTCACCAAGAAAGTTGTGTAAAAGCTGAATTGATGCACTCATTGACTCTATTTCAGCAGCTGTTATGTGATTTTACCTGGTTTATCACTGTAATATTTTGTATCTTGTAATGTAACCTACGATTCATGTTGTGTTTTGTATTGTTTTTATATGGTGCAACTACTTTTTGATGTTCAATACAGTCAATTTGAAACCATCTTTCTCTTTTTTCTTCAATCTGCAATAGGTTGGTAGTGGAAAAGGACTGACTGTATGTTATTTAGGTTTTAAATATTAAAGGTTATTGGTTATTTTATTGAAATTAGTAGTAATAGTAATAGTAGTAGTAGTAGTATTAGTCAATTAACTTCATATCATGGTAATTCTGTAGAATTATTTAACAAAAATGTGGCCAACCAAAGCAGTAAGGGAATAAAAGGTTTGGGATATTTATTGAACCTATAAAAGGTTCTATATTGAACCATTTTGTCTCGCCACAAAGAACCCCAAGGATTCTTTTAAATGAACCCTCTGAAACGGTTCTATATAGAACCATTTGAGGGTGCCAAATACGTACCAAGCTATAGAACCCTTAAAGGTTGAATATAGAAGCACTTGTTCTTTGTGTCCAGGTGTTTTGTCTCTCCACACATCACACAACTCCTGAGCCTCCATGAGGTGAAGCAGACGAGTGTGAGAGGCAGCGTGAGGCTCTGCATGGTTCCTGTCTGACCTGCTGTCCTCAGTACTGTTACAACCTCCACCCATAAATACATATTCCTCATTATTACATTTATCAATCACTTCATTTAAAACATGTAGAAACACCACTCTCTCCACTCCCACAGCCGGAGCATCAATATTAATAAACACCATCTTTACGTCTTCACACACTGCTCTCACTTTTAACAGACGGCCTTTAATAATTTCTTCACTTTCTACAGACTGAGGAAGAAAGTTTGTGGAAACAACAAGTCCAGCCCCACAACTGTTACTGGTTTGTGACTGAAGAAGGTTTCAGCAGTCCACTCTGTCCTCCAGTCAGTCTGGTTATCAGCAGTACTGTGTGTCTCTGTACCAAAATAACATCCAGCTTGTTGAGAGAACACAGCTTGAAAAGAGACGCCCTTTTCCCATCAGCCCTTGCTCCATTTATATTCAAGCCGCCTGTTCTTATGTCTCCCATAGCAGAGAAACAAGGTGTAAAACAGAAAACAGTGAACAAAGCAGGAAAAAGAAGAAGTAACTATTTGACTCATTCATCCAAAACATGTCATCCTCTCAGAAGACACATAAACAGCATAATCAGAATCCTCCACTGTGAACTTCAACATCCAGTTGAACTCCTCAGTGTTGTTCAGAACCATGAAGACCTGCCTTCTGAAGGAGACAATATGTCTCAGGTGTGGAGGTTTACAGCCCAGAGGAATCAGTTTGACTGGAGACATTAACTGTCCGTGTCTCTCCAGTTCTCTCTGCAACATTTCATTACTAATGAACGGAGGAACTCTGGACAGAATGATGTTTCTGGCTGGATGAACCAGCGGTACCACCTGAACAAAGGTGTCCTGGATCACTACACCTCGTTCAACAACTGTGCTGACTTTATCAATACTGTCCAGAAAAATAACCACTCCATTGTTCATCCTAGATTTGGACTTTATACCATCATAACCGACTATTTCTCTGATTGCTGGACTGCAATCCTCCACAGAGCAATTAACAGTGGGACAGAGTTTGACTCTGTGTCTGTGTGTGAGCGTCTCCAGCTGAGGACGATTGATACTGATCCACTAAAACTACAGCACAGAATACTACTGCAGAAATAAATCTAACACACAGACACACAAAAGATAGAAACACACTCGCTCACTGAAATGCACATCCACTCTCACTAAGAGAGAGAGAGAGAGAGTACTGACCTTTGACCTTCAGCACCACATCTTTCTCCATCAGGATGTCTTCCTCCCTGTTGTAGACGGTGCAGGTGTAGGTCTTACTGTCTGTGTCTGTGGGGTATTTCAGGGTCAGACTGAGGTCTCCAGGTTCCAGCAGTTTTCTCTTCATCTCTGTTCGACCTTTGTAAACACTGTCCTGTTCTTCAGGCTGGTCAGAACCGTTCTGATACACATGGACGTCATCGTACTCTTCATCCTCCCACACCACTTTAGCGACTTTACACGGGCAAACTATGGTTTTGCAGGGCAGCTGGACAGACTCCGCCCCTGAATCCACCTCCACCTGATAGACTGAGAGGACAACAAACCACAACATCAGCTGTACAGACAGCAGCAGGAACTGTGATGGTAAGATGACCTCACTGTCTCATCCTTCTTTAATAATCCCAGACCTCACTGTTGACAGTCTGCATCAACAGTCAGGGAGCTACCAGAGTAAAGATGCTGCCCAGGTGCATGATGGGTAGTGTAGTAGTAGTGACATACCTGACATGAAATAGTGCCTAAAATGTAGTAAAAGTGCTCCAACAAGAAGTCCAAGAACCAGGAGAACCAGGAGAGCTTTGGCCCAGGATGGGAATCGTTCTGTGGGAACCGAAACATAAAGAACATGACCTCTGACCTCTGACCTCTGATCTGTATCTACAGGAGGTTTTAGGGTTAGTTGCTGACCTCTGACCTCTGATCTGTATCTACAGGAGGTTTTAGGGTTAGTTGCTGACCTCTGACCTCTGATCTGTATCTACAGGAGGTTTAGGGTTAGTTGCTGACCTCTGACCTCTGATCTGTACCTACAGGAGGTTTTAGGGTTAGTTGCTGACCTCTGACCTCTGATCTGTATCTACAGGAGGTTTTAGGGTTAGTTGCTGACCTCTGACCTCTGATCTGTATCTACAGGAGGTTTTAGGGTTAGTTGCTGACCTCTGACCTCTGATCTGTATCTACAGGAGGTTTTAGGGTTAGTTGCTGACCTCTGACCTCTGATCTGTATCTACAGGAGGTTTTAGGGTTAGTTGCTGACCTCTGACCTTTGATCTGTATCTACAGGAGGTTTTAGGGTTAGTTGCTGACCTCTGACCTCTGATCTGTATCTACAGGAGGTTTTAGGGTTAGTTGCTGACCTTTGACCTCTGATCTGTATCTACAGGAGGTTTTAGGGTTAGTTGCTGACCTCTGACCTCTGATCTGTATCTACAGGAGGTTTTAGGGTTAGTTGCTGACCTTTGACCTGCAGCTGTACGTCCGTCACTCTCAGTTCTCTGTGTTTCCCCATTCTGAACCATCTGACGGTGCAGGTGTAGGAGCCGCTGTCAGAATGGTGGAGTTTTGTCAGATTGAGGCTGAGGTCTCCAGTTTCCAGAGCGTCAGTCTTCATGGATGTTCGGCCGCTGTAAAGCTGGTTTTGGTCTTTAAGTTTGTCACCTTCCTGCTGACGCTGGTGGACGGTTGAAGGATTGAGATCGTAGCGGCTCCACACCACTGAGGGCTCGTCCAGTCGACCAGCAGGAAAGTCACAGGGCAGCAGGACAAACGGGTCCCAGTCATACACCTCCACAGCTGAGGCATGCTGGGAAACTGTGAGGTCACACAGACAGAGAGGGTCAGTGACAGCAGCCTTATTTCATGTCATGAGTGAATGTGGTCCTCTGCAGTGTGTGCAGCCTGTAAACTGTGCTGCTAAAGCTCAACTCAGACTCTGTGTGAATGAAGGCCAACATTTACATCCACATGTGACGCTGCTGTCAGCAAAGCATCATCAGGACATCAGTTCACAGCCAGTCGTCACTTTGCTGCTGCTGACCGTCCACTGACACCAGGACTGAACTCAACTTTCACTTTGAGCTGTTTCCAGTGAAGCAGCTGCTGGAATGTGAACAGACGGTCCAACATGTCTTGTTTTGATACGTTTGTGGATATTATCTTTAATATCTCACACAGACGTGTGTGTGTGTGTGTGTGTGTGTGTGAGCAGCCTTCAGATGGAAATAAAATTGACTAATGGATGATCAATATTCCCTTTGTTGTAAATACTGATTAACTCATTTGTTAAGGGAGTCTGGTGACTCTCTGGTGACAGACTGTTGTTGACCCGTCGGCCGTTGTCAGTTCAGAGTTGAGCTCCAGAGTTTGTTAAAGCAGCTCTCTGGAATGAAGTCAGACTGCCACAGATCACTTCTGAGGAAAGAGGAGGAGCTTCAGTTTCCTCACACTTTTCAGAGCTGTTGGTCCAGTTTGTGTGAGCATGAAGCAGCCTCAGACTGACGGACAGGAAGCTGAACCTTCAGTCCTGCTGATTCTCTGTACAGAACCAAATGTCTTCATCAATCTGCAGAGTGTTGTGGAATTTCAGTTTGTATGACCTTTTAGATGAGATGAAGACTCAGAGACACCGATGACTTACGTTGAGATAGTTTAAAGAACAAGATCATGGAGGAGCAACACAACATCACATCTGTGACGTGTTCCAGCAATCTGAACTCTGCACTTCCATGACAGTAAACCAGCCACATTATAATCTTTGCAGAAGCATTCATCTAATTACTACCCTGCAGCAAGCCAGCATATAAAACGGTACAGTATCATCACTGCTTGGTTCCACACACCACACACACACACACACACAGCTAACGTAGCCTTAGACCTATATTAGCTAGACAATAAACTAGACCACTTTCCCGACTTTCAAGGTTACACATTAACACAGCTTGCATAACAAAAAGAAATCATGGCAGCAAGTGCAAACTAGAAATACAGGCAACACGTCTAAAAGTGTGACAGTTCCAAGAAATAACTACTGTGACTGTTAGTAGGAACAACAATGTTTACAACAGCAAAGTCACAGTAAACTCAATATCTGGAAGAAGTTCAGATAAACAGCCACACAGACAGCTGTTGGATTAGATTATTCTTAACTCTCATTAACAAGCAGTTAGCTTAACAAGCACAAATGAGTGCTTTTCTGAAATATGACTCATATTTAAGCTTATACCATGGTCTGGGGGAATACTGGATTCTGATTGGCTGCAGGGTGTCCATTAACCCCTGAACCCCTGTCTGTTCACCGCTGTAAAATGAATGCGCTAGCTGGCGTATCAAATCTGAATATTATATTTCCAACACTGAGTTCAGCTGTCAGTCCTTCAGTGTCTTATCCTCTGAACACCACAAGGTGGCGACTGTAACACACAAGCTGCAGAAAGTTCACTTCCCCTCTAAACTTACTGATACGCGAATAATCTCTCATCCCGTTCGCTGTTCAACTCTCTACTTCAGGCTGCGGCCACAGTAACGTTACACACGGCCGATCATTTGTTCGTGAAAATCTTGCTATTGATTTGGGGACAATGACATGACTGGATAGCTAGCTAGTCTTGTCAGCTAGCATACTGTCAAATTATATTTACTGTTTGTCATCCGTGCGCAATGTCATTGACTTTGATACTTGCTAGCATAGCGTTAGCTTGCTGGCTCATGGCTGAGCGGACTAGAATATCTCCCGTTGCCAAGTCGTATCTATGGTCCGTCCTATTTACTGGAGGAGTGAACAACGTCTCCGTTGCATAAGAATCTTACGGGAGAGTAATGATTGTTCCAGGTATTAGTCAAAGCCTCAGGCGTTACCAGGGAAACGAAGTTATGGTTTGTGAAAAACTTAATAATTTGATTGTAAAACGCATGAAAATGTAAATTAATGGTCCGAATTTCTTTTCTTTGGCAAGTGACCATGGTATAAGCGGGATAATGCCCTTCGAGGTGTCCATAAACAGGATTTAATGGTCTTCGCGGAGGCAACCGTCCTCCGCTGCGCGTCGGACGGTTCTTAGGCCTCCGCGTCGTCCATTAACTCCTGTTTATGGACACCTCGTCGGGCATTATCCCTTACATATATCATATGAATAAGTGAAACGACTTGTTAGCCGTCTCATCTATGTGTGTGGTGGAGTTCTCAGTGAGGCAGCGGCTTCTCTCTCTCTCAGTTTTTTTTCAATTCAATTCAATTCAATTCAAAGGGCTTTATTGGCATGAAAGTTTCAACAACAATATTGCCAAAGCTCTGATGACTGAGCATAAGCTGGACATGATTGGCTTATGTGAAACATGGCTGAAACCTAATACCTTTCTGCCATTAAATGAAGCCTCTCCTCCTGACTATAACTACGCCCATGTTGCTCGGGCCTCTAAACAGGGGGGGGGAGGTGTTGCTCTAATCTACAAATCTATTCTCAGCCTAAGCTCCAACCAGGACATTAAATTTACTTCATTTGAGGCTCTGGTTTTAAAACCATCCTCATCAAATAGTAACAGCCTTGTCCAGGGAACAGGCTTTCACCTGGTTGTACTGTACAGACCTCTTACTCCCAGTTCCTAGAAGAATTTGGTGAATTTATTGCAGATCTTGTGACGCGTTCAATAAAATCCTAATCATTGGGGATTTCAATATTCACTTAAATAAGCCCTCTGACCCTCTAGGGAAAGCTTTTTGAGACTTCTTGATATTTCCAACTTTATTCAGCTTGTCCATGAACCCACTCACTCGAGTGGAAACACTCTGGATTTGATCATTTCCCATGGACTTGATGTGTCGGCCCTGAATGTCGCTTCTGTCTCCTCTGCTGTGTCGGACCACTTTCTCATTACATTTGAAGCGTCATTAGCCTGTCCCTATGTCAATGACACTAATGTTCTTACTTCTCGTCGTATCAGCCTGGCAATCACAGCGACGCTCAGTGATAAAGTGCCCGGGGTCCTGGCTCCCTTTGCGACTGCGACAAAAACCTGTGGAAATTCTCACGAATGAAGTGAACTCAGCACTTGTTTCTCTCCTCGATTCTGTGGCACCGGTCTCTACCAGGACAAGACGACCAAAGAAATCTACTCCCTGGTTCACTGACGAAACCCGAGATCTCAAGCAGGCCTGCAGGAAAATGGAACGAGCATGGCGTAAATAAACTGGAGGTTTTTCATCTTGCCTGGCATGATAGTGTGCTAAACTATAAGCGTGCTCTAAATACTGCTAGAACAGCATATTTCTCCAGCCTAATAAACAATAATAAACACAATCCTAGATTTCTCTTTAACACTGCGGCTAAACTTACTCAAAAACCACAGTCGGTGAGCTGTGCACCCTTTAATGCAAATGATTTCTTAGATTTCTTTTGCAATAAAATTGATGAGATAAGAATTAAAATTAACTCATCTCTGGCTTCCTCGTCAAACTTTGTCAAAAAATGTTCTGCTGCCGATTCTCAGTTAGTCTCAGCTCTAAACACTTTTGAAAATATCTCCCTTGAGATACTGTCTAAAATTGTCTCATCCTCTAAAC